>NC_030440.2:18060788-18113288 GCF_001660625.3 Ictalurus punctatus | reverse complement strand
CCTCCACTCGCTACACCCGTTCCATCTAACCTCCACCCTCTACACCTGTTCCCTCTAACCTCCACCCTCTAAACCTGTTCCCTCTAACCTCCACCCGCTACACCTGTTCCATCTAACCTCCACCCTCTACACCTGTTCCCTCTAACCTCCACCCTCTACACCTGTTCCCTCTAACCTCCACTCGCTACACCCGTTCCATCTAACCTCCACTCTCTACACCTGTTCCCTCTAACCTCCACCCTCTACACCTGTTCCCTCTAACCTCCACCCTCTACACCTGTTCCATCTATCCTCCACCCTCTACACCTGTTCCCTCTAACCTCCACCCTCTACAGCTGTTCCCTCTAACCTCCACCCTCTACACCTGTTCCATCTAACCTCCACCCGGTACACCTGTTCCATCTAACCTCCACCCACAACACCTGTTCCATCTAACCTCCACCCGGTACACCTGTTCCCTCTAACCTCCACCCTCTACACCTGTTCCCTCTAACCTCCACCCTCTACACCTGTTCCATCTAACCTCCACCCTCTACACCTGTTCCATCTAACCTCCACCCGGTACACCTGTTCCATCTAACCTCCACCCACTACACCTGTTCCAGCTAACCTCCACCCGCTACACCTGTTCCCTCTAATCTCCACCCTCTACACCTGTTCCATCTAACCTCCACCCTCTACACCTGTTCCCTCTAACCTCCACCCTCTACACCTGTTCCATCTAACCTCCACCCTCTACACCTGTTCCATCTAACCTCCACCCTCTACACCTGTTCCATCTAACCTCCACCCGCCACACCTGTTCCATCTAACCTCCACCCTCTACACCTGTTCCCTCTAACCTCCACCCTCTACACCTGTTCCCTCTAACCTCCACCCTCTACACCTGTTCCATCTAACCTCCACCCTCTACACCTGTTCCATCTAACCTCCACCCTCTACACCTGTTCCATCTAACCTCCACCCGCCACACCTGTTCCATCTAACCTCCACCCTCTACACCTGTTCCCTCTAACCTCCACCCTCTACACCTGTTCCCTCTAACCTCCACCCTCTACACCTGTTCCATCTAACCTCCACCCACTACACCTGTTCCAGCTAACCTCCACCCGCTACACCTGTTCCCTCTAATCTCCACCCTCTACACCTGTTCCATCTAACCTCCACCCTCTACACCTGTTCCATCTAACCTCCACCCGCCACACCTGTTCCCTCTAACCTCCACCCGCTACACCTGTTCCATCTAACCTCCACCCTCTACACCTGTTCCATCTAACCTCCACCCGGTACACCTGTTCCATCTAACCTCCACCCACTACACCTGTTCCAGCTAACCTCCACCCGCTACACCTGTTCCCTCTAATCTCCACCCTCTACACCTGTTCCATCTAACCTCCACCCTCTACACCTGTTCCCTCTAACCTCCACCCTCTACACCTGTTCCATCTAACCTCCACCCTCTACACCTGTTCCATCTAACCTCCACCCTCTACACCTGTTCCATCTAACCTCCACCCGCCACACCTGTTCCATCTAACCTCCACCCTCTACAAATGTTCCATATAACCTCCACCCGCTACATCTGTTCCATATAACCTCCACCCGCTACACCTGTTCCCTCTAACCTCCACCCGCTACACCTGTTCCCTCTAACCTCCACCCACTACACCTGTTCCAGCTAACCTCCACCTGCTACAGCTCCTGTTTGGTCAGAAGGTGTCCTATAATTTTATATAACAGCAGCTGTGACCGCGGTGTGGTTATAAGAATATAGCAGTAACGTTGCTTCATTGTTGATTATTTTCCAATAACAGCACGACACACCGAGCTGTAATACCGACTTAACAGAATTCTATTTTGTGTGTAAGAACAGTTTTAAGAACCAAGCGAAAGAACCAAATGCTTCATGTCTGAGATTAATATTTAATAGTTGTGGGGTTTCTTTCTCGTCTTTCCGTCTGAGTAAATTGAGCTTCATGAAGCTACACGAGTAAAGTAGCTCGTTAGCTCCACTCCAGTTATCTTAGCTAGCTAGCTAGATAGTGCTAACCTGACAGAAGAGTAAACCACTGCTTGTTTGTGTGTTTGTTCTGCTTTGGTAGCTTTTGTCGCATTTCATGACTTTGTGTGGAAAAAAAAAAAACGTGCAGTTTTGCGTAAACAAAACCAGTCCAGAATGAATAGTTTGTTTCCATGGTAACATATAATGAATGGAGTTAACATACAGAAGTCATGGTGCTGTTTTGAAGGTTTTTTTTCTTTTTCTTGGGCTTTCCATCATCTGTGTGTTATTAATACATTACTAAATACATCCACAGGGTCAGTCAAGGTAACACTTGGTGCTTAAGCCCTGACTCGAGACCTACTGTACCTCCTCACCGAGCACTTGTGTTAGCACTTTGTTTATCTATTAGTTAAAAAAAAAAAAATCCTTGTTTTGAGCTTTCTTTTTATACTCTACTCTCCAACAGTGCTTCTGAAGTAGCATGAGGATGTGTTTCTGATGCAGAAGTGCTTTGTAGTCTCGAAGTCACTCTAGATAAAGGCGTCCAGACCAGCAAGCACGTCCATCTCCAAACCTCAGAGCTTCATAGATGTAGCCATAAGCATTTCACAAGCATCTCTTGCTATTCCCAATGCAGAACCTGAACCGGGTCAGAGAGATGATGTTGGGATGATGGGCGTAGCTAAACTCCGAACCCGAACGACGCAAGTTTTAAACCTCTGCCACTGATACAATCTGCAGCCTTTACAGGAAGTGTGAACAAACTATCAATAACACCACGCAGGCATGTTGAAGACAAACATGGGACATGATTAAAGTGTAGTTCAGTTGAGGTTCAGGCTGTGGGTGTAGATTACACTGGGACCATTAAAGACATGTTCTCACCACTTTGTGAAAGTGTAGTCTGTTTCCAATCTGATTTTTTCTTCTTTAGATCGTTCTTTAGATCTTTCTTTAGATCGTTGTTTAGATCGTGCTTTAGATCGTTCTTTAGATCTTTCTTTAGATCTTTGTTTAGATCTTTCTTTAGGTCTTTCTTTAGATCTTTGTTTAGATCTTTCTTTAGATCTTTCTTTAGATCTTTGTTTAGATCGTGCTTTAGATCATTCTTCAGATCTTTCTTTAGATCTTCAGATCTTCTTTAGATCTTCTTTAGATCTTTCTTTAGGTCTTTCTTTAGATCTTCACTATTAAGAAGGGGTTTGTTTCTCAGTCTGTAATAAAGTATCTATGAGTCTCACTTAAAACTCTTGTGTTTGGATAAGGTATTTGTTTTCTGGAGAAAACCCATCTCACTTATCTGAAGAAAACATATTTTAAGTGTAGCCAGTGATTGCTGGGTCAGCTTATCCTTTAAACCTCCAGCACAGTTTCTTTACATGACAGCACTGGCATCGTCTGCAGCCTGCAGCCACGTCACGGTTTCTTGATTCCTACTCAGTTTGTTTGTGGCTTTATTAAATTGCGCTGTCAGATGCACGATATAAATAAAAAAAACAATTCAGTGCTAAGTAATAGGACATGCTGGATCAGGTGCTGTTTTACACGCTGCTGAATGATGAGTGCGGGAGCCATTTTGTTAAATGAAACCAAGTTTGCAGTGATTAATGTGATAAAAGTGGCATGGAGGCATGAAACACAAACACACACACACACACACACACACACACACACAGGTGAGTTTAATAATCTGAATGAAAGTGTCTAGATAACTGACTTTAGCAGCTGTGTAACAGGAGGACCTTTCCTCGTGTACACATTCACGTAACGTTTGAATTCGGTTGCCAGATCTGGATCTGATCCTCCTGGCGTGGATGGAAACATTAGCAAAAATGGAAAAGTTTGTGAAATGCTTAGAGTTAGGTGTCGTGGTTGCCAGATTCTGTGCTTTTCCCCTTAAATTGAGCTACTTTGCAAAATAATTTTCAAAGCAGCGTTGCATAGTGCAGACTTAAGTATAAATCTTACTGTAAATGAAAGTATGAGTTTAAATTGCGCTTCGGTGTTATCTAGCGCCGCAGTGACTGAGCTAGGACATGCAGCGAGTCGACTAAATATGCTTTTTTTTAACAGTCTGTTGAATTTAACCTCAAGTCATGAATCCACTTCGTCTCTCGGACGTCGCCCGGTGATGCTCCACGTTCAGAAATAGTTCCGTATTAATGTAGCATCTCTAAACCTTTATTAATCAAGCTTTGTGTTTTTTTTAAAAATTATTATTATTTGTATCCTTTGCCGGAGTTGCGTCTCCAGTTCAGGAGATCTCCAGTGTGAGGTCTTGGAGGGAAAAAGAGATTTAACAGGTGGCTGCATCTTGTCAAAGTTCAGTCTAGCGTGTCAGAGCTTAGCCGAAACATGTGATGTGAAACTTGATATGCTCCTGAAAGATATCTCAATTCTTCATAAAATGCTCATGTAGAGAGGCTGTTTTTCAGAGAACTCAGAGACTCAGAGAAAGCATGTGCATGCATGAGAGGTGAGACAGGGGCTTTGTCCCCAGACGTGGGTCTACATGCCAATAAAAAAGCCTCCCCCCTTCCTCCTCCTCCTCCTCCTCCTCCTCAGCTTTTTTTCTCTACCCTTGTTCTCATCTGATTGGCCTCCCACTTCCTCAGCCTGCCGCGCTCCGTGCCTCTGATGGAAATTCAATATTCCTGCCACGGAGAACACGAACTGGCACATGACTGCCGGGACGTGTTTACCCTCCACGCTCTCCGTTTCTACATTTTTAATGCCAATGTATAATAACACCATTCCAACAGTGTGTGTGTGTTGTTGTTTTTACATTTAAAACCTTGTAGAATCTCTTCTTGGGGTCATTATCACACACACACCTACTCACACACACACACACACACACACACACACTTGAATCCCCTGGCTGTCTCGCTCCATGTCCTTCACGGAGGCTGTAATTACACAGAAATTCTGCGCTCCTGAAGATGCTGCACTACAGACGGCGGAGTGAAAAGATGAGGACGAGCGAGGGACCGTGAGAGAGGAAAAGAACGAGAGAAAGAGGAGAAGGAGGATGAGAACAATGCTTTTTAATCAGCTCAGGCTCTGCTTGTTACTCAGCGTTGACCGACGTCTCCATCCTGACGCACATCCTGAAGTGTTTATGACGTACACAGTTACAGCTTTCAGGAGACTCCTTCCATAAATCTTCCATAAATTAGAGAAAACTCCATATCAAAACCGTATCGATGATTTCACACGTTTTTATAGTGGAGCGTCCACCGTACACGTCCCTGTGACACGACTGTCTGAGCCGCTGCTACAGAAAATGAATCAACTCCTTCTGATCGATCAGATTCCACACGCTGATATTTAACAGGCCGGGTCTAGCCCACGATACAGTCGCAAACCAGCAGCGGATCAATATGGCAAGTACGAAAAGAAGAAGAATAATAATAAAAGAAGAAGAAGAATAAAAGCTCGGAGATCAAAGCGGTTACTGAAGACGTGTCGCTGTACACGAGTCGCTGCGTGTTTGTTATAGCAAGCGAACATCTGTGACACCGTCGCGTCGTTGTATGTGTGTCATAGACGTAAATAACAGACAAATCACTGACAAATCTCCAACTACATAGAGACGGAAAGACAGAGAGACAGACAAGTGGATGGAGGGACGGATAGACAGACAGAGACACACGGTGAGTTAGACAGACAGAAGAACAAACAGGCAGACAGACAGGCGGACAAAAAGACAGACAGGTAGGGAGACAGACACAAGGACAGACAGACGCACTCAGGCAGACGGAAAGGATGGATGGACAGACGGATAGACGTACACAGACACATTGATAGATGGAGACTTAGACAGTTAGATAAATGGATAGAAGAACAAAGAGGCAGACAGACAGACAGACACACAAACAGTTTATCAGTGTGTGTGTGGGGGGGAGGGGTAGTAGTTTAATTACATATAAGATGAGTGTATGTAGAGTTCCTGTAGAAAACACACAAGTCTAGACTAAAAGCAATTAGCATGACATGTAAAAGCGCTAAAAGCAGACTATTCAGTATTAAACACTAATCCTTACAGTTCTTATTTACTCCTCATTTCTGCTCCACAGTGTTGACCTCTTCCTGACCTCCATCTACTCCATGTTTTTCTTTTCCTCAGGGCTGCTCAGAAGCTGAACCTCTCCAAACGGAAGAAGCCTCAGCCTCCTCCGCCGCCGTCCCCGCCTGACCCCGATGAACCGTTCTTCTACACAGACGGCTTCAGTGCCGCCCTGCAGCTCTCACCCCCACCTGTCCCACCATGCCTGCTCAGGGTGGGGTCAAAGGTCAAAGACAGCCCCGGGATGGGCAAGGTACAGCCGCGTATCTGAGGCCGCCGTGATGTTTAGGACATAGTGATGATGATGTAATGCTGCTAACATCAACATTTGCTTTGAACCGTAACAACGCGTGACTTTGTCTTGTTATGAATTGAGAAAAAAAAAAAATCAGTGGAGTTGAAGATTGCTCTGTAAGAATGTCATCTTGGACAGTTGTCAAGTCACCATCAAAGAGGTCTGTGTGTGTGACGGCTCGGGAAAGAGCAGTTGTACAAATTCCCAGGGTGATGGAATTCCAAGTAGCTATTTGGGAATACCAGATCGCATTCCGGAATGTGAGGGTTCAGCAGCCAGTGGGAGTGGGAAAAACTGGACAGGTCAGAGGTCATCAGGGGGCAGGTGGACAAAAAGAGCAAGCTTTGTACTCTGGATTAGATTTGATCATTTTATATATATATATATATATATATATATATATATATATATATATATATATATATATATATATTTATTTATTTTTAATATATTATTCTGGATTATATTTGATCTCTAAAGAGCTGGTTTCAAATGTAAAAAAAGACCATTTTCAAATGAAATATGCGCCTTTTAAATGAACTCATTTAAACATTAAATAAAAAGAAAAGAAAACACGCAGCATTTCCCAAATCAAAGCCGGATTAGGTGAATTAAAAATCTTCAGCTTCCACAAGATAAGCAAGTTTACAATGAAGAGAATTACTAATTAGAATGAATAGAATTAATGCTAAACAAATAAAGAAATAAAGACAACTTAATATGCAAAAGGTTCGTATTTATAAGAAAAAATAGGAGTATTTTGAATATATGATTAAAAATATTAAATATTAAATAGGAGAAATGATGATAAAAAATAAAAGGTTTAACAGCTTTTAGCAGAAATGAGAAATTCCTTCTATTATTATTATTAGTAGTAGTAGTAGTAGTAGGAGTAGTATTGCTTTTATTGTTATTATTGCTTTTATTTCAAATGGCTTTAATATATCTTGTATCTTGGCATTGAAGTACAATTATAATTATTATAATTATTTACAGTTTCTCAGTGTTTTTAAGTGTTTTTTAAATAATGAAATCACATTAATGTACATCAGCACATATTTTGGAAAAATATAAAGCTTTTATAGACGTTTGTATTCTTGTTAAAATACTGACTCATAATTACACGTGAGGAGGCGAGAGCTCCGAGTACGCCTCAGTACGGCTCTGTAACACGTCCCCATGGTAAAGGACACTTTCATTAAAGAGTCTCGGTCTGTAATGGAGAATTATGAACACTACAACTTAAACCGAGCTGTAATTAAATTATCAGCTTATTCATTAAATCACTAATCAGATTAGGACGATTTAAACTAATAACTGATCCGTTATCGTGCTCGTCTCAGAAATAGAACCGATCGAGTTACTCGGCCAGTGCTATTTATAGAACCGGAACTTACATTGCATGTAAATTATGATCATGTGATCGGTGTTGGTGGTCCTGATATCGCGGAAGCCCTCAGTATACGTATGCAAATTCTATCGTGCTTCAGATCAAAATAGTCTTTTATTAAATGATGGTAGATCGTGCCCTTGACCGTACTCTACACAGCGTTGTTGTATTATTTCAACAACGTGCCAACATGTTAGCATGCACTTAACCGTGTTAAAACATTATTTAAACTTATTTAAAACAGACAATTTATACTTGTCGATATGGGGACGTTTTCTGTGAAGAGACGTTTATGGAAGGAGTCTCCAGTGCTCAACACGTTGTGACGGTCAGAGGTGAAGGTTTTCGAACGTCCTCAGGATAGAGGAGTTTACGCTTTGCGGTTTCTCGGTTACGTGTCAAGCTGCGTTTTTCTCTTATCGACTTCACGAGAGAGAATAACGAGAGGCTGGTAAAGGGAACGGTTGTTTATAACTGCTATAAGGCAAGTGAGAACAGGAAGCGGTGTATTATTACTCCATGCGTTGCTCTAGCAAAACACGATGCAATGTTTCACTCAGAAATATCTCACACAGCATAAATACTATGAGTTACTTCCCAGTTAAAGCTGCCTTTAACTGTTGACCGGGTTTATCAGCTTGTTTCAGCGTTATAAGGTGTAGTGCAGTCGCAGTGTGTAGGAACATGTCATGACGGCTGTGTCTCAGGTGGTAGAGCGGGTTGTCCACTAATTGTAGGGTTGGTGGTTCGATTCCTGGCCCTCGTGACTCCACATACCAAAGCATCCTTGGGCAAAACACTGAACCTCAAGTTGCTCCTGATGGCAAGTTAGCGCTTTGCATGGCAGCTCTGCTACCAATGGTGTGTGTGTGGGTGAACAAGAACCAGTGTAAAGTGCTTTAGAACCGCTAAGGTTTTTTTTTTTTTTTTTTTTGTTTAAAGCGCTATATAACGGCGGACCATTTAACATTACTGTAATATTTCATTTGTGTGCAAATCATGCAAACTGACGTGAGATGATGTTGGGGATTTTGTCTGCCATGTATTACTTCAAAATGAGTAAACATTATTCTAATATAGCGCTGCCAGCCATGTCTCACAGCTAGCATCAGGATGTGTGAACAAGACTGACAAGACATCTGCTTATCTACATTTATAGCAATGTCAGCTGAACAATCTTCCACGTGATCCACATTCTGCTTAAAAGCTCCAAACTGTCTGTATCATCCTGGTTTATTTAAAGGCTGGACTTCATTAAGCCTCCTTTTATTGAGTTTCCATCTTACACCAGTTCCTCGGACCCTTTTCGGGTTTACGCTAACTGAACAGCGGTTGATTTGTCTCATAACACAGTTTTAGAGGTGTGTGCTCCTGAAAAATGTAGATCAATAGACCATTTAACTCAAACACCAAAATATATTGCAAGTCGACTGTGCAGTAAACTCTCCAGGGAGATGGTTTCCCACAACTGTTCCACCAAGGACAATGACATCACCATGTCAGGCTTCACTAAGGAGACCTCCAGGGACCCCTAAATCCCACTCCAACATGTGTCCTCATCTCACCTTTAAAGACAAGTCCGTACAAGAACCTAAATGGTACCTCTGGCTGGCAGAACAGCATGACGTAGCAAAGGTGGGGCAAAATCAGTGCTGTTGTGTTCTCTATAGTTAGGGGATGCAGTGCCATGACATGTGGGGATTCTGTCCGTTCCATTGTGACGTAAGGGAAAACCATCTTTGAGACCAAGGGATGTCATCTACCCAATATATAAGAGAAAGCCACCCCTTGATCCTAGGAGGTGTCATCTCACAATACAAGGGGAAGTGATCCGTTGATACCAATGGAGGTGTCCCCACTATATCAGTGGCTGCTTTTCCCCTGATACAAGGGGAAGCCATTTCCCCAGAACCATGTGATATACCCCAATAAAGAGTTTTATCCCATTGTTAAAAAATGAACTATTTAACGATCACATATACACAATGAAATTCTTTTCTTCACATACCCCAGGATGTCAGGAAGCTGGGGTCAGAGTGCAGGGTCAGCCATGATACAGCACCCTCTTGAGCAGAAAGGTTTAAGGGCCTTGCTCAAGGGCCCAACAGTGGCAGCTTGGCAGTTCTGGGGCTTGAACCCCCAACTTTCTGATCAGTAACTCAGAGCCTTGACCACCAAGCCACTTAACTACCATAGAGCTCTCAGAGTTGTGATTTAAGGTCAGAGTTGGGGTGGTCCTGCCCCAGCTAAAATTCAGAGAAGTGAATGTTTGGTAGTTCAGCACATATTTACGGTTGTAGGAAATGGATTCCTGTTAGAGGACCTTGTGATTCGTTTGTTGGTTCTCCTGAAACCTGCACAGGAAGGCAACCTACATTAAGAATTTTTGTTTTGTGCATTTTTGTCTTATAAATGGACAGCTGGCATTACAAGCCGGCAGATGCAAATTCCTAATGAGCTTTGCATCAAGATAGAGTGAAGTAACTCCTAATGAGGTCCACTGAGTTATTATAGTGCAATTCCAGTGAGGAAAATAAAACGCAGACCATGTTGAAATATTCAGAGCTGTGGATCCGTGAGTGGAAGTGAGAACTTTTTACAACATCGGCAGGGCAATTGTAATGTAAACGGTGGAAACAAGAAAAGAAGTTTAACATATATTGATATTAATTTGGTTCGTCCACCCAATCAAGCTGGATGTTCAGATTTCAGTCCCACTTGTGATATGACTGTAAGCCACATTTTCACTGCAGGTCCAAATGATTCTGTTGATCATGGAGATGAACTGTTTTGATGGCTGGATCAGGTTTGGTATGAAACACAATAAACTGCAAGCAGCTTGGCTAGCTTGGTACTGTGCTAACTGTAGTGCAGCATAACCCTCGGGATGAGTGTGATGTTTCTGGGATTTTATTGCCATTGTAGTTGTTCGTCGCTACTTCCTCATCTGAATTTATCAGGACAGCCAAGCACACTGCAGAAACAGTCAGACACGCCGTAGCTGAACGTTAAGAGTTAATGTTACTGTATTCTAGAAGGCTTACAGAGATCACCTTTCCCTCTTAATGTGTGATGTGGAAGCCAGCCAGAGAAATTGGCATGGCCCCATGGAGGAGTTCCTGTCTGTCCTCTGACTGCGTTTATGTTGGAGGAAGGATGACGTGTGGGCCGGCATCCAGACTCTCAGATTAATGTTTCACATATCACGCCTTGCAGTTTACCTCCTGTCTCCTTGGTTGATGGACAGCCAAGATACTCAGCCCATGGCATAGCCAGTAATTAATTTCAGTGCAGATAATGAAGTGAATACAATAAAAGATAAGTGTGACTCGCTCATGTACAGTATTTTGGGTGGATGCCTGATGGTAGAAGAAGCTGTGGTAGTATCTAGAATTTGTCACTTAATTATTTCATGTCTAATCTACCGCCAACCAAATTTGCCATATCAATAACGTTAATCAGCCTAGGAAATATAACACGTTTTTGACAGTTTCTGGGAAAATTATTCAAAAAATTACCAAAATATGACCAAATATCCAGTAGTCCTTGCATTTTTTAAATATAACTACTTTTTTTTTTTTTACAGTCACAGGCAAAAAGATCCAATTAATTAACTCCATAGATTTGCTCACGCATGTGCCCACTCACAATTAAAATACAAGTTAAAAAAAGCTTCATTTTAAATGTTAAAAACAATTGAATAAGTAAACGACCCTTTTACCCCATCTTTCTCCCAATTTTAGTCCTTTCCAACGCCCTACACTTGCTAGTTGCCCCGCCTCACACGAGAGCTACCAAACAGCTATCACGTCAAGCCAGCTTTCATGCTATAAAGTACTAAAATAACATGCTAGTTATAGGGGGAAATGAAACCCGATTTATCTCATGAACCCAGATCCGTGCTTTTTTTTTTTTTTTCTCCTCCTGCAGTAGACCTCCAGGACTTCATCATTTTGCCATCGCCGGAAAATCCCAATGTCATGTAGCCTTCTAACAGAAACAGGAATATGCACGATCCTGACTGGTTAATTCTGTTTATGTATTCATCATATCAGCTGGGGGCCAATAAAATGTGATTCATGCTTTATATGCAGAAAATTAGAAAACGACAACAAATAAATAGAAGTATTGAAAAATCTTACATTTATTAGGTCGTCTTATAGAAAAGTAAATGTTCCCATGATCTGGTCCAGAACCGATGGATTGGCAAAAACGCTACATTTCATACTGAAATACACGACACATAACAGTGCACCTAGAATAATTATTCTATAACAGTGAAAAAAACTTTTTCCAACCAGTTTTTTGTCTCATTCACGAAGTGGGTTGTAACGAGCATATTGTATCTGAATTCAAACATTAGGTTTAGTGAGAGAACTTTTTTTAAAATCAGAAATAAAAGAAACACGCCTCACTATCAGAAGCCGAACAAAGTGTGTGTGAGAGTTCCCAGACTTTCACTTTCTGACAAATTCATTATTTCATCTCTATGGACTAATGGAGTCGGTGGACGCCTTTATATCTCCACGCTCTGAAGCCGTCCCTGCTGGAAGGACTATAAACTCCAAGCAGTAAACACCGAGTTTTACCAGCCCACAGACGTGGAAATGAGCGTCACCTCAATTACCATGTCATCCCTTCTAGCTGAAAGAGGACTGTATGAAGTGAACAATGATGGATCTTTTAAATGATTTGGAGTTAAACAGGACCGAATCATGATGACATGCTTTTACAGGCGTGCGTTGTGAAATGTCTTCTGGAGATTTGGACTGACAAAACAAACAAACCCGTCATGTGCTCCGTACTGTACTCTCTACATTTTGGGATTTCTGCGCACACTTGGTGAAGATCTGTTTAGCTTTATCTGTTGCTAAACCAATTAAAATAGTCTTTTCATGGACGCTTTCATCCCTACACACATGGAATTGCGTTCAGTATTAAGGTATATTTATTTCATCTGTGTTGCGTATTCTTATAGATTTTTTTCCCCCCTCTCCATTGGTGTACTTCGCAGGTTAAAGTAATGGTGCGCATCTGTCCTGCGAAAGGGGAACAGGACACTTCTGAGTCCATGTCCTTCCTGAAGGTGGACGCTCATAAGAAGCAGCTGACCTTCTGCGAGCCTCCAACTAGCGCTGCAGGTCAGAGACGCTTTTCCTCCACCATGGCCCCGAAGATCTTCAACTTCGATGCAGTCTTCACCCAGGATGCCTCACAGGTATGTTTGTGCTCTTCTCAGCAGTATTTTGCGTAATAAATGTCATTCTATTCAGATTCTTTCAGAAGCACTAGTGAAGGGTAGTGCTATTGACATACAGTCCACATAATGTGCATCAAGTGACGTTAATGTTTGTTAACACGAGGTTTTAATAGTTAGAATTATTACACCGAAACGCCAAGGCGATGGTTTTCCCTGGCCCGTATCGGCTTATGAGGCATCCATGTCAACAGAAATCTGTATCACTTGACTTAGTCTTTGTCAAAGCTGACTCCTGTTGAAATAAGCCTTTAAAACATTTATGTAGGCTTATGCCAGTCATCACAGAGTACTTATACAGCCTTATGAACACCACCCGTATGTACTCTTTGAGTACCTATATCAGTGCCATAGTTATGTACATTTTCTTGGCCCTTATAAGGTTTTAATGAAAGCTTATGACATTTCCATGATAGCATTCAGTTGACTATCTACGACAGAGTAACCCTGCATACCGTAAATATCTAAGAAGCTTACGTCAACAATCATTGGTTAGTTGACTCTCGGGTCTTTATTGTATCTGATGGGAATGAGCCTTGAACACGTTTATGTAGCTTTATGTCAGATATTGCAGGGCTTCTGCAGGGGTCATGCAGCCACCATCAGAGTAAGTGTCACTAAGTATTAACGGCTCTGCTGAGGAGAAATCGTGCGTTTCTGTGTGAAGCAGTAGATATACCCATAATCGCAAACAGTTCCACGACTTCCTGTCGTCAGTTCTGACGATCAGCGCCGGTTCCTTGTTGTTCAGAAGAGAGAAGGCTTTGATGAAGCCAACATCAGAGGCAGTACAGCACTTTCCTCAGGCAGACACACACTTACACAAATCTGTTATGAATTTAACAACAAAAAAAAAAGCATGAGTGAACCTTCATATTTCCTGTCTCTTTATGTTCGTCACCCTGAAGGTAAAGGTACTAATCACACCGTGCTGTACAAGGTGCACGGAGATCATTAGTAAAAGCTCAGAGTCTTAGCAGCATGTGATGCAACACATGAAATGTCTTCCTTAATTTTTCATTCATTTAGCAGTTATCTGTCCGTCCTTTAGATAATGCTTCACATGAGGCTCTGATGTAATGAATGGTCTCGTTGGTGCCGTATCCTCCAGTGCTGCCGTCACTTTTCAGGAGAAAGTAGCTAATGTGTTCAAAAAGTTGCTAGAAGTCACCAGATGATGTCATCGACTCATTTGCATATTCGCTGTATATCCACAGGCGGAGCTGTGTTCAGGGACGGTGGCGGAGGTCATTCAGTCTGTCCTCAACGGTGCTGACGGGTGCATCTTCTGTTTCGGACACGCCGACCTCGGTCAGCACTCGTCTCTCCTTCTTTTTGTCAAAAAATGAATTTGCGTTCATAAAATCCCGCACTGATTTTGAATTCTGGACTGGTCAGGCGGTGTTGATTCCTTTTTGATAACAGTAGTGCACAGCCATGATACAGCGCCCCCTGGAGCAGAGAGGGTTAAGGGCCTTGCTCACGGGCCCAACAGTGGCAGCTTGGCAGTTCTGGAGCTTGAACCCCCGACCTTCTGATCAGTAACCCAGAGCCTTAACCGCTAAACCTCCACTTCCCCCTGTTTACTGCATATTAATGCGCTCATTCTAATGTGTCATGGTTTCTATGCTAACAGCTGTGAGTAGACGTTTATTTAATATCCATGGAAGGAGTCTCCAGTGTGAGCCCTTTGTAATAGTTTTCAGGACTTACACTTTGTGGTTTTTTTGTAACTTGACAAGCTACGTTTTTTTGTTGTTGTCGTTGTAACGACTGCTTATAGCCGCTTGTTTGGCACAACTTTAATGTAACTGTAAAAGGATAAAAAGTATGACATGCCGTTCTTTAATAAATGAAAAAATTGTAATCACTGGCAAATCTGCTGTGGTATAAGAGGAATAAAACACTTGGGGACGTGTTGTTACGTGAACATGATCAACCTCAGGGTGGTAACGGTGGCTCCGCTGATTATTTCACTGTAACAGCATGACACTGAGAGTTTCATTCCTTACAGTGAGGAATAAGGCAAACTCAAAGCTGTAGTGAGTTAAATGGGCACGTCTGCTTGATCTCAATGCTGAGAGCTCTTTATAATCGCACAGAAAGACGCCACATTGTTCTGATATGTGTCATATTTACAAGAGGAGAGCTGGATGTGATTAATTCTAGGCTTAATGAGTCTCCATGACTTTGTTGGTTACAGGGTTTTGTGCCTCTGGTTTAGAAATCACTGCCGGCTCTTTTCCTTTCTTTTTGTGTGAAAGTGTCTGCCTCCTGTTGTGTCACACCAATCCCCCAGTGGGAGCCTCTTCCTGTCTCAGTGGGATATTTAATATCTTATTAATTATCACAAATCCGATTAGATCCATATTGCAGCTCCAGTTTTATTACGGATAAATTGTGCAACATTAATAATATTACCGTGAATTGCGTGCTGCTGATTTTTACTTGGTGTGGCGTTCTAATATAATAATTCTAACGTGATAGAAATTGGTTTTGGGATCTTTTATTTGATTATTTATGGCATCTCAGCTTTGTTGATATTTTGAAATATTTTTAAAAAATTAATTTGAATAATTTATAAATAACGACCCTTTCTTTGAATTATGAATGTATTCGTTTCTGTTTGGCCTCACAGGCATTTCTTTTTTGATTGTTATGAGCCTCATCATCCTCTCAGAGCCTGTATTGATTTGTTTTTCTCGTCCGCTGTTTACAGGTAAAACCTACACCATGATCGGTAAAGACAGTTCCACTCAGAGCCTGGGCGTCGCCCCGTGTGCCATCTCCTGGCTCTTCAAGCTCATCGAGGAGAGGAAAGAAAAATCCGGTGCTCGGTTCTCTGTGCGCGTCTCGGCCGTGGAGATCAGCGGGAGGGATGAAGTGCTGACTGACCTTCTAGCCAACTTCTCTGTAGGAACGCTCCAGGATGTCCAGGGTGCGGGGGTCTACCTGAAAGAGGACCCCATCTCCGGTTCACAGGTACTTGGGTTGGGTTTGTCTGGTGTGTTGTCACCACTTAGCTACCTGTGGTATAGACATGACTTTATATATATATATATATATATATATATATATATATATATATATATATATATATATATATATTGTATATATATGAGGCCTGACCAAAATATACATTTTAATGAATTTTTTTTATTCATATTAAAATAAATTAAATCTTGCTTGACTGGAAAAGTTTGTCTATTAATACAGTGATGACAACAACAACAACAATATTACTACTGCTACTACTACTACTAACAATAATAACAATAATAATAAATAAAAATGAAACGATATACTGTATATGCCCATGAGTCATGTTTCTCCTCCATCTAAACATGTCTAAGAAACTAATAATATATTTTTTTGTTTTTTATTTTATATTTAAGTTTTATGTCATTTTATTATCAGATCATGTGATCAGGTTCATTTCTCACCACAAATTTAAGATAAGAAACGCATTTATGCAGTTTAATTATTAAATGATTCAGTACTGTATATCCTACTGCACAGAATATACAGAATTCAAAAATGATTTTTAACATAAAAATGTCTTCTTCTTTTTTTTTAGTAGCTTAGGATTTTCCACCATCCACAGATTTATGTAAATTTCCTTTGCTAAGCTTCTGAGCAGAAACCCATCTCACCTTGTTGAATATCTAGCTTCCAGGATCCAAGATCCAGCTTCACCACACACTTTGTTATCCCCTTTCTTTGTTTTCCTAGTCATGCTCACAGATCTTATTTTTTCCCCCCCTCTCCGGGTCCAGCTCCAGAATCAGAGTGAGCTAAGGGCGTCTACTGCAGAGCGAGCCGCCTTCTTTCTGGACTCGGCTTTAGCGGCACGGAGCACCAGCAGACCTGAAAATGCTGAAGAGCAGCAGTGTAACTCTCACATGCTCTTCACCCTGCACGTCACCCAGTACCGCATGGAGAAGAGCGCCAAAGGAGGAAGTACGCCCTCATACACTATTTGTGTCATTTGTCTAATGAGATGTTCACACCAGGCATTTTCATGCCTCTCGAGTATTTCTCCAGTGACCACTGCTGAGCAGATTTTGGCACTAACAGAGTTGTCAAATCTATCATTGGGGGTGTAAAAACTCTCAAAAGTGCCTCTTTCAGCCAGAAAATGATCCTCATTAAATATACTTAGCTGACTTTAACTATACACATTATATGCGTCTAATTTTAAGTCGACCACATACTCTGATACATACTCGGATATATTTTATTTCACATTAATGAACTCAAAACATTCTCTGATTACCATGACAGAACGCAAAGGCACCAACTTACAAGCGGGAAAATCCAGAGGATACAAACTATTACTAATATTAAATGGGATGGGAGGAAGGAGGCGGAGCTTCCAGAGTGTCCGTTAATATCAGAACACCTATGCAACTGTCAATCATTCCAGATTCGTATGGCGATCGGCTCATCTGGCATTGTTATTGGAGGGAAAAAAAAAGACTGCATTTTTTTGCGGATTTTTGGTAGTGATAGCGTATAGCAGTGTAACGATGTTAAAATGCGGATCTGCTACACAAAACTAATAAAGCTTGGCACATTTGGGTCTGAAGATCAGAATGGGAGGGGGGGGGGGGGGGGGGGCTATAATAACAGACTGTCAAGCCCTCACTTCGATGTAGGACTAGTAATTAAAAAAAGACATTTTTCTTCCATTTGCATATAATTTGCCAAATTCTTTTCTGCTCTTAATAGTTAAATGACAGCACCCTTAATAACGCGAGCTCATTTTTTATGTCCAGACGTGGCCTAGGTACCAAATCACCATTTAACTGATCGTTCGTGTTTCACTCTTCAGACCACATACTTCTGCCACTGCCAGAATACATTTCAATACATAATGAGCGGCAGTCTCCTCCTGTGGAATGTTTATAGAGCTTGGCACGAGTGAAGAGCTAGTTTGCATTCTCAGCTCGGAGATTTAAATCCTGCTGACGCAAAGTTAATGGCCTCCTTCTCTTTCTGAAATAACTGCCTCGTCTATCTGCCGTAATAATACTGGACATCTTTAGGTCAGTGACCTACATTTACAGTAAATGCGCCACTTTAAAAGAAAAGCAGTCAGCAATGTGCCTTTTGAATTGCTACTTTATCTGTGTGCATTAGTGCTAGACTCCACCAGACAGTGCGGTACGGTACAGCTTTGGAAATGAACTGCAATCCTACATTTCATCATTATTTCCATTGCCAATTGCTTTGAACTGCAAGTACCTGTATAGAATTTTATTTCCCTTTATCAGTGTACCAAGAGAAGCGATCTCTTGGGTGGGTTGATGGATCTACGTTCATAGATCGCTTATCCTGTGCGAATCGATCATATACTGTACAGACATCCTTTTACTTAAGAGTTATACTGTGTACTGTCTAGGAATCTTATCCCTTTGGTTGTATTACAAGCTCTACTTGAGTTTTAATCGAAGATGGCGTCTGAATATAGCTAGAAATTAAAGATTTCATGCTGTGAACTGTGACACTTTGATGTGTTCTGGTCCACTGCTGTATTGAATGAGATTGTTTGAGCAGGATCCCTGGAGCATAGTGGGCTATATTGGCTTAAATGTAGCTTTTGTAAACATGTATCCCCTTTCCGGTGCAGTGTCTGGGGGTCGGAGTCGTCTACATCTTCTAGACCTGGGCAGTTGTGAATCTGATGTCAGTCGAACAAGGGATGGAGGTGGAGGCCAGTGTCTGTCTCTGGCTGCTCTGGGGAACGTCATCCTGGCTTTAGCCAACGGTGCCAAGCATGTTCCTTATAGGTATGTCCATATTCAACAAGTCAAAAATAAAATTTAGTGCAAAGGTAATCGGGTATGACAGATTGTCTTAAAGGGTTAATGCATATCTCAGAGACACACTGATTTACATGCAGATTCTAAGGTCATCGAAGCAATTATACTACTCCGGAAAAGAGAAGATTGCTAAGTGTTATGGTCAAGAATTTGGTCACACCTCATCATTAAAATAAGGTTTTTTTTAAAACAATAGAATGAGCTGAAAGTGCAAAGAGTAAATTCTGAATGCTCAGTTTCATGATCTTATGGGGGGAAGAGCATGGATTTCTGGGTTCCTTTTCGTCTAACAAAGGGATTTTTGATGAATTATTCAGGGACAGCAAGCTCACCATGCTGCTGAGGGAATCATTGGGCAACATCAACTGCAGAACCACCATGATCGCCCACATCTCAGATTCACCGGCCAGTTTTACCGAGTCACTCTCCACTGTGCAGATAGCCTCTCGTATTCATCGCATGAGGAAGAAGAAATCCAAGGCAGGATCTCTTATTAATCTCTTATTCATGATAGGTTTTTTTGTCTTTTTCGCTGTTATGTGCATATGCTGGTATATTTACTTTTGCGTTGTAGACTAATGGGGAAAGCATTAAAATTGTGTAGATCACCACATGGATACATCTATAACAGCAGTCAACTTAAGGTGGTCTGATTGATTTCTCTGAGAGCATCAGTCAGTAGCACTGGTAATCAGTGGTGTAGTCCAGAAGGAAAATACTTCAGGTGTTACAGAGGCAAATTCGCAGCTTTTTTTAATATTTGGTAGAACTTGTCAACTCAGTATATTGTCTTGACACTAATGCTTGATTTGAATGCGGTGTGCACGTTTGCCCTTATTGACAAGAATCATCAGAAAATGTTACTTTATCATGAAAGAGCTATGTCCTGATCACTTTTGATCTTTTTTGTATTTTTTCAGTATGCCTCCAGTTCTTCAGGAGGGGAGAGCTCTTGTGAGGAAGGACAAACCCGACGACCGCCTCACTTAAGACCGTTATACCCCAGGACAGTGGCTCTAGACCCGGACCACCCTGCACTTCTGTCCAGTGATCCGGACTACTCCTCCAGCAGTGAGCACTCATGTGACACAGTTATCTATGTAGGTCCTGGTGGAGCCCATATTTCTGACCGTGAACTCAGCGACAACGAAGGCCCTCCAGCCTTCGTTCCTATCATTCCTTCGCTGAACAAAAAGCGTGCAAAAGAGGCTCCCAAATCAGATCGGGATCATCTAAAGTGCAACACGTTTGCAGAATTACAAGAACGGCTTGAGTGTATTGATGGAAGCGAGAGCACAGCTACTTTTATAGGCGAAGGAAAAGGACCTCAGACAGTCCCTAAGACTCAAATTGGAGCTGGGAAAGCTACAGATGGGGTTCTTACATGTACCAAGATGATTAAATCCTCCCTCCAAACGCCTTATTACATGGAACACTCCGAAGTCTCCTCAGATGGAGCTGTATCGGATCAAACTTCAGCTCAGGACACTGAGCCAGTTGTACGAGAGAAGGTCTTCAGCGACAAAGGACCTTCACCCTCATTACAAAAGACCTCAAATTTGGCCGATGATAGTATTTTAGCCACAAGGACACCTCCAGTGGGTATGAGTCAGCCAGCACTCAGGCAAGGCGTACCTTATCATCTAAGTAGGAGCCCAATGGAAGTGAGCCACCTCAGAGCAGCTTTTCAGAGCAGATGTCTTGAGAGAGATGTTTTAAGGACTACTGTCACTCTACAGCAACCTGTTGAGCTAAACGGGGAAGATGAACTAGTGTTTACTGTGGTCGAGGAGCTGCCTACTGGTCTAATTCCAGACAACGGTCGACCATCCAGCATAATCAGCTTTAACAGTGACTGCTCCCTGCAGGCTATATCCTCTGGATCACGTCCAGTCAGTATTATCAGCAGCATCAATGATGAGTTTGATGCATACGTATCCCAAGTAGACAGTGCACAAAAAAGCCATGCAAGGTCAAAAGAAGAAATGTCACCTGACCACAGCACAGCGCTATCTTCCAAAGGCTCATATTTCAGAAAAACGGTGAATACAGATGCCACATATTTGCCTAGAGGTATTACATCAAAGGGGATGACCATACGTGATAATATTTCAACAACAAATATACCTGGTGCTTTATGTATGGAGTCTTCCTCACAGCAAGGCACAAACAGCTCCTTCAGTGACAGTGCGTTATGTTTTTCAGAGTTAGACTACCAATCAGGAACCTCTGAGAAAATTCATATAGCCAAGTGCCCACCACCTTTTGATACAAATAAAGCATCTTTCAGAGGTCAAAAGTCAGTTAAATCTAGTACCACTAGCTCATCACAGTCAGTACAGATGCCTAGTGTGAACCAGTCTACTCTACAGAGAAAAAACAAACCTACCTCATCTGTTGAGCCAAATAGCAGCTTGAACCGAGAGTTACAGAGGCAAGGAAGCAGGACAGACGAACACTGGATGCCCACAAGTAGCCAGGTAGATTCAAGAAGTACAGAAGTCATCGCTGCAGGCAAGCCATCCAAAACTGGCATGAGTGGAATCCCATCCAGGAAGACCACAGGTGGGAGTAGCAGCAGTGTACCACGGTCTCCAAAAATGCCTCCGTCTTCCTCCTCCCAAAGGGTGGTGGATGGTTGTGAAAAATCCAGTGTTAAAAAAGGAGAGAGCATGAGCAGGATGCCTCAGCTTAGACGAGGGGCGACAACACTTGGCATGATCACGGTGCCTCAAAGCCCCTCAGAGTCCAAGTGGGGCCATGATGCCATGCAAACAAGTACCACATTGAAATACTCATCCTTAGGGAAGCGGTCAAATGGGCAGAAAATCTTACTCCCAAAGTCTGGCAGCATGTCACCCCCTGTCCCACCCATCAGAAAATCTAGCTTGGACCAGAAGACACGTGTTTTGGTGTCTCCTAGTGCCTTAAGGTCATTAAGCAATGATGCAGCCAGATCCTCATCATCCAAAGCAACAGTCTCTGAGGAGGATTTTGATGTTCGGCTTAGAGGGGACTCTTTTAGCTTTAAATCGTTCAGCTTAAAGTCAGGATCCAGTCTTCACACACGCGGTGCAAAAGCAGACAATGGAAGATACTTTGGGAGTCTTTTCTCCCTTGAAAGATGTGACAGCTTGACATCAATTGGATCTAAACAAGGAATGATGCGAGAGAGCAGTAGTGTTAACCTTGGTGGTAATGGCAAGTCGAATAAGATGGTACCAAGACTTGGGGTTACCAGCTCCACCTCTGCACCCCTATCTCCTCCATCGGCCAGTACCCTTGGAGTCAGCAAATTAGGGCAGATCAAAGCTAATATAAGTCCTAGAGCCATGGTTGGCAATGGAAACAAAACAAAGTCCTTGTCTAGCAATGGTTCCAAACCTTTGAGTGCCACAAAATCATTTTCCACCTCAAGTGTACGGACTGCCAACCTACCTCCGAGTGGAAAAACATCAACTCGTTCAGTTATGGGTGCAAGTGCAAAAGCAGGTAAAGGCACCCTCATGGGCACAAAGCAAGCCATTCGAGCTGCAAATAGCCGGGTCAGTGAGCTAGCATCAAGCAGCCCCAAGAAACACATCAAGGTTTCTGATGATCAGGCAAGCGCTTCTGGTGATTTTGGACCAAATCTAAAAAGCGAGCTTTTACTGCCTTGTTCATTGCCATCACCATACAGCAAGATCACGGCTCCACGACGACCGCAGCGCTACAGCAGCGGCCATGGTAGTGACAACAGCAGTGTTCTTAGTGGGGAGCTACCCCCAGCCATGGGCCGCACTGCTCTCTTCTACCACAGTGGAGGCAGCAGTGGCTATGAAAGCATGATCCGGGATAGTGAAACCACAGGTAGTGCATCTTCCACCCACGACTCCATGAGCGAGAGCGGAGTGTCTACCTCCAGCCGAACCAAGGTGTCAAAGTCTCCCAAAAAGAGAGCCAATGGTAGGTTTCGCTTCCAAGTCACCCAGGAATTAATGCCTTTTTCTCTGAACTTTCCTAAGAAATGATATCTGTTGTAGATACCAGGAATGTTCAGCCATTGTTTGAAAAACTTACTTGGTTGTTTAAATGAAGGATTGAGAGTAGGAACCTGACACTTTTTTTTTCCCAAGGACATATCCATTTCTCATGTCTAGATTGCTTCAGCTAACAATTTTTCACTGACAGTACTGCTGATATGCCATCACTTCTTCAGACTCATACCTTCCTGTCTAGAGTTGCTAATTTGAACTGTAATATTACTGTAATACTGCATGCATTCTTTGGCAACTATGTTCACCAGAAGTACTCACATTATGCCACTGTACGCGTGTCTGAACGTCAAAAATATTCATTTGCAAGACTCAAGAACACATTGTGGTTTACACATGGACTTGTTCATGCTTTGTATTCTTATTAGAAATCTTTGTTTA
The DNA here is from genome assembly GCF_001660625.3 of Ictalurus punctatus. NCBI lineage: Eukaryota > Metazoa > Chordata > Actinopteri > Siluriformes > Ictaluridae > Ictalurus > Ictalurus punctatus. The sequence goes on along the minus strand of NC_030440.2, from coordinate 18,090,032 downwards.
ATTAAAGGTTTTATCTTTAAATAGCTTGCACAAAGAGACAATCATACCATCTTGCCACGTCTTGACAATCATACCACGAGCCACATACATATTTAAAAAAAAAAAAAAAAAAAAAAAAAAAGCATGCCTGTAAACTCCTTGGATATTCCTGGTGTGCACCTACGGCCCAGATGTAGAGCATTACCCTGTCTGACCTCTCCAGGCCTGCAGCGGCGGCGGCTGATCCCTGCTCCCCTGCCGGACAATTCCTCCCCTGGCAGGAAGGCTGGAGCTGCAGGCCAGTGGGTGGACCTGCCTCCGTTGGGGGGCTCCCTGAAGGACGCCTTTGAGATTAAAGTGTACGAGATAGATGACGTGGAGCGACTGCAGAGATGCAAGGAAGGGATGGTTACTGAGGTGAGAGCACTCGGGCTGCATGCTTGACTTTAGATGTTTGCGGTGAGCATCGTCAGTAAGAGCTGTGTGGAAATTTGAGAGCATGGGTTTTACAGTTTGTGTTATTGCGTGAAAGGGTAGCACATTTTACTCAAAGACTCTGTATATTCACTTCCATTTCTTTAAATTTAAAAAAATATATTTTATTCATTGCATAGTTTTGCGAAGTTGAAAGAATGCTTTTACCATTTTGTGTTTTTTTTTTTTTTAATTCGCCATGAATTAATTCATTACTTTAGTTGATTCCTTGCAGTGCCCCAAAGCATTAAAAGCTAATTAAATTATATTAGGAATTAAACCATCTGTGTTATGATGTTATATTTAAAAATAAAAAAAAAACAACAACAAAAAAAAAAAACGATCAGTGACGGGGTGATGTGATGATTATTTTCCTGTAACACTTCCTGGAATGTTTTATTCCTCTCATACCATGGCAATTTTCCAACGCTAATCATTTTTTTTCTTTATTAAAGAATGACACGTCAAACGTTTTCCTTTTCAATTTATAGTCGCGTTTAATCTTATGGAACATCTGCGAAACAAGCTCCTTTTCCCACTCACGTTACAGCAGCTATAAATATTCAGCCTCTCTTTTCTTTTTTCCCTTTCTCTAAGACAAAAAATATCACGTTTCCATGCAACTGCAGCATAAACTGTAAACTCGTCCGTGCTGAAGATGTCGGAAAACTTAAAGTTACAGCTTTACCTCTGATTGTTACACAGCGCTGACACTGGAGACTTTATGAATATATTAATATATATATTTGTGTGAATGGAAAAAAAAAAAAAAAACCTGCCAGATCTACTGTTATAGAAAAGATGATATTTTTATTTTAGTGTATCGCTGCCTCCATAGTTTAGTGAGTAACACACTCAATCTATAACATCAATACTCAATCTATATACATCAATCTATAACGCATCTGGGCTGCAACTGATGACATGAATTCATCGATCAGATCTGAGAGTGACAGTAAGCCCAGGGAATATCTAGTGTCAGAACAAGAACGTGCATTGAGGTGGGCATGAACCATGGCATGGAGGTTTGCAGGAATAAAAGCTTTCTGGCTTCCAGCACTGACCCGATGTGATGACTTTGCACACGACAGGCTAGCTCATCATTCCTAAGTGAGCATGATGTTCATTAACAACCGTAAGCACCTGCGGTGGTCCCTCAATACTTCTCTCTTTCTCTCTCTCTCTCTCTCTGTGATCGCTGGGACTACGGCAGGAATTTGCATTTGCAGAGGTGATCTCAGGAACAATTAGTGACGTCTCATCTGCATATGACAGATTCGTTTAGCTTGTGATGAATGAGGTGTGCTCTCTCAATCTGCGATCTGTCTGCTGGCTCTTTACAGCCAGCGCTGGGCTGCATGTCCACGGATCATTAACCCTTCCTGCTAGTGTGACCCGCGTCGCCAGCGGAAGGTGGAACGATTTATTTTCAAATAAGCTTCAGTTCATCTTTAAAGAGTTCAAGCGCTCGGGGTAATACGTACGTTCCTTTCTGCGGTCGAGGGTTAGGAGCTGGTTTATGACAGGAGGACTATTCTCATTTAGCTTATTTGATTGCCTGAGACAAAGAGATAGCTTTTTCAGCAGTTGTGTGTCTATTATATTCGCATTAGCATACGCAAATTCCACGCACCCGTCTCCTGTCAGCCGTTTCACAAAGTTCAAAAGGTACGTTAATGAAAGTCAAATGTTTTATACCTCGCGGGATGCTGATTGGTCAGAAGGTGTTGATTCAATGTCTATTGTAAAAAGCGCTATACAAATAAAATTGAATTGAATTGAATTGATTCATTTTCTACAACAGCAGCTCTGACAGTAGTGCAGGTTTATATTATATATGCGCACCTTGTAGTATGTTAATGGTGTCTATCTATTAATAAACACGTATTTAGAAAACGTCTGTGATGCTGCGATGAAGCTTTCTGTAAGGAGACGTTTATTGAACGTGTACAGAAGGAGTCTCCAGTGTCAGAGCTTCGTAGCAGTCAGAGGTAAAGCTGTCGTTTTAAGTTTTCCGACAACTCCGGGACGGAGCTGCTACAAATCGAGAACAGGACAGCACAGCACAGCATTAAAAGTAACTATAAACGGATTTAAAAAAAAAAATTGACTTTGGTGCTTGGACCCCTAAATGTAATAACTTTGATAAAGTGCAACAAAATAAAAAAGTAAAAAAAAAAATACTAAAATCATGGATCCCCCTTGCTATGTTTCGCAGACACGGGACCCGACTTTAAGAACTGCCTTAGATAATAAATTCAGGATGAGGACTTTTACAATAATCTGTACTGTTGTTTTATTATTATTATTATTATTATTATTATTATTATTATTATTATTATATGTCTATTTTATAAAAGCTCTTCCATCATGGACAAACAAACATTTATTTATTTATTTATTTTGCCCCAGGAGATTTAGACTTAGCAAGATGTGTGCTTTTATTTTTAGCTTGGCTGGTATTAATCCAACCAGCAGAGCGGCACACAGAGATTACGCCTGACTCAATTTAACCTAAGCTGTAAGCGTGCTGCGATGTAGGAGGGATTGTGCGCGGCAGTCGTTGGGCTGTACAGTCAGATAAACACAGTTTGGTCGCTCGGTTTCTCGTCGCAGGGCTTGCAGTACTTCAGCGCTCGCCTCAGGATGCTGGAGAAGAGGCAGCAGCAGATCCGGGAGCTCAGGGCCAAGCACGAGAGGCTAAGGAGGGAACTGGAGGACGCCAAGACTCAGCTAATGCTCGACCCCGACAAGTGGACGGGAGAGTGTGAGTTCCCGTACTTTACTGTATATATATATATATATATATATCAACAAAAAACGTTCAAAACACTCATTTAGGTGAAACCACGATGATATTTGATCTCATTTAACAATAGTGAAGTGGTGTTTTACAGTATTTACTCTAGATGGTGGTCAGATACATCACATGCTGAAGTTTCCAAGTAGGAATTCCTAACTGAGGTGAATTTGTTTATTTGCTTTTTTTCCTACTTGGAGGTCAGAAAAGTTATGAGATTTAGACAAATACAGCGCTAGTGTCAATTCCTGATGCAGAGATCAATGGGAGGAGGTGATGGGAGAGGCTTACACACACACACACACACACAAACACACACGCACACGCACACACACACACACAGCCCTCATCTGACACTTTGCTGAAGAGGGCCATGATTTATAAAGCATTACAGAGACACCATCACGGCCTCACAGCCGAAGCACCTTCTGGCCTGAATGCAGGAGGGAAAATAACGGCTTATTGATTCAAGGACATGCTGAACACACACACACACACACACACACACACACACACACACAGCCTCTTTTATTCTCATTCTTGCCACTGACTTGTTCAAAGTGTAATTTCACATTTCAGTGGCAGCACTGCTTTGTGCTATTTTAGTTCATTTTATTATAATTTATTATTTTTTTTTTTTACCCAAAAATCTTTCAACATTTCTTTGTGATTTCTCCCTCTCTTTTTCCAAACGAGCACAACAGCAAACACAGACACTGAACCCACACACACTGAACTCACTGATCTCCACCGCATAGCATTATGCTGCGATCACACTAGCAGACTGTTGCCGTTTCTTGGCGTGGTCTGTCCAGCATTTTTATTATTTATTTGTAAAATTCAGATGCCAGACTGCAGTAACTATATATACTGTAGTCACAGCCCCCTCCAAAAGTATTGGAACACCAAATCTTTTGTTTTTGCTATACACTAAAGACGTCCGGGTTTGAGATCAAAAGATGAATATCAGAATAACAGACCAGAGATCAGAATAACAGACCAGAGATCAGAATATCAGACCAGAGATCAGAATATCAGACCAGAGAACAGAATATCAGACCAGAGATCAGAATATCAGACCAGAGAACAGAATATCAGACCAGAGAACAGAATATCAGACCAGAGATCAGAATTTCAGCTTTGGTTTCCTGATAGTTACACCTACAGTAGATGTGTTAAACAACTTAGAACATGGCACCTTTGGCAGACCACCCAATTTTTAGGTGAGCAAAAGTATTGGCACCGATAGTCTTAATGTCAGTGGAAGTAAAATAACACTTAATGTGTGGTCGCATATCGAGCAGCATCGAGCCTGCGACTCACGGACCGGAATATTTAGATTTATTCCCATATAGCAGATGCTTTTTATCTAAAACTGAATTCATTCCAAGTCTGCCTCACATCAAGTGAATAAAGATGTTGAATATGTAGATCGGATTTGCCAGAGTGGATCGATGGTTTCTAACCTTTTAAGTACAAAAAGAATCCATCGGAGAATTCCGACTTTTATAAGAAGATGAACGTTTAAAGAACTGATCTACAAACTTCCCAAATCCGGTTAACACAGCACGAGGTTAGATGAGGCTGCCTATGACATCACAATCTAAGCTCAAGCGTAGCCCCGCCCCGGATCAGATTTAAATACCAAACCATGAACTTGTGACTTTATGAGGAAGCTGAACTCAAGCACTAATTTGTATAGATCAGAGTCAGATGTTTAGGAGTGAACCAAGGACAAATCACCAGTAAAATTATCTCTGCGTAAAAGTGCCAACCTGCTGTTCTGATCATCCCGACGTTCTCCTATAAATCACTGAACACGTTTAGTAACTCAGACTGATCCTGGTCCTGGTGTATCCCTGCGCCACGTGATTCATTTCTTTATATTCGTGAGAATTTTTGTATGTCGATTCTACACTTTATTAAACATAATTCCGTATTCAGTTAAACAAATCAGCGTCCTTTGTTATTTTACTGTAACCGCATGCGCAGAGTCTTTTATTCCTTTATGTTTACCACCGTTTTTGTCCTTTGAAAGTCTGTAAGGTCACGGTCCAGTTGCTATAGGCTACAGAAGGTTAAGCTGCTATAGGCTCAGGGGTTAAGCTGTTGGATTAGTGATAGGATGGTCTTGAGTTCAAATCCCAGGACTGTTGAGTGGTAACTTCTGGGCCCTTGAGCAAGGCCCTCAACTTCTCCGTTGTATAAATGAGATAAATGTAAGTCGCTGTGGATTAGGGCGTCTGCCAGATGCCGTAAATTTATAGTCAGCTAGTAAAGATAAGATAATGACGCAAGTTTCTTCTTTGGTTTGGCGAAATGTAATGTTTTGGACAGAGTAAATTGAAACATCTTACATGTACATTTCATATTGCACCTGTAAAATGAAAGGTGATATGATGGAACAGGGAAACAGAACTGGAGTATCATGGCTTCTATTTCACCATTTTTGTCGTTCTTTTGTCTCCTCAGTTGATGTGGATCCGGATCTGGACCCGGAGTCGCAGGACTACCTGGAGGCTCTGGTTCAGGCCACGGCAGAGCTGGAGTTCTGCGTCAACCTGTGCAAGTCTCGCGTCATGATGGAGACCTGCTTCGACATTCTGGCACCGACATCCCCGGGGCAAGAGCTGGAGGTGTGATGAGGAGATAAAAACATGAGTGGAGATTTACTGAGATATTTATTTACAAAACCAGGAAGTGCCTTGATTTGAAAATAAATGAATAAATGAATCATCGTTTCTGATTGGTGCTGGTACTGAGATGGCGACTGTACCTAATCAAACCCGTTAGCAGATTTCTTTTGGAAAATATCGGTTATTTTGCATTGTAAAGTAGTGTGTGAAAACAAAACAGGTGCATAATGAAAGTGAAAAAAAGGGAGAGAAAAGCAATAAGGTAATTTATTGCCAATCCCAGACCCTCCTGTGGAGTTGCCCATCGTGATCATTTATTGTGTTTATTTTATTTATAACCCTGCCAAAGTGTTTATTATTTAATATATTAACACTAAACCACTAAACCCAGCACGTATACGTGCCCAAAATATTCCGTAAAGTCGCTTCATATCTATAAGAGGTATGTAGATTGGAATAATCTGGGTTTAGAGTTATCCCGATTAGTTAATCTCAGATTTCTCAAGAGATGTCGAAAGAACATGTTTTGAATTCTTCGAAAATAATTGGCAGTTAAAAATTGGCAATCAAGAAAACATGCCCAAGATTTAACGAACATCCAGCGTGAAAGCAGCCGTGTGTGTGATTCCTGACATCTCTTTCATCAATTTATGAAACACTGATTAATTCTTTTTGCTCCTGAAGCAGAACCTGTCTCTAAAGACTCGAAGCAATTTTGTTCAGATGTTGCTCAGTGAGCCACAAAACAAAAATAAGCGATTAACAAATCGAGTGGTTTCCTCTTGAGTCTTTCATTTCTGATCATCTTGTAGACCAATAAAAAATTTCAAAAAATTCCCATGGGGAGTGTGTTGCAAAATTTATTTAAAATAAATAAATTCAAATCAATCCTTATTAAAATAGGAACAAAAAACCTCGGGCTTTTAAACCTGAGCGCATGAGTTATCTTTATTTAATGCTCTATTATTTCTCATTTTTGTCTAATTATTTACAGCATTTTATGAGTTTTAGGAGTGTTTTTTTTTCTTTCTCACAGATATGTAAGAGTTTCTCAGTGTTTCAGCTTTATACTGTACAGTTTTTTAACACTTTGTAAGAACATGTACAGAACCTTCCATATGCATCAGTACATGATTATGAATAAAAACAATTTTCGACTTTGTACCTCGCCGTCCAAGTCATTTCTTCATCTGATGTTTGATTATGGAGTGCTTCGGATTATAGAGGAAAAAAAAAAAGAAAGAAAGTAAAAGAAAGATTTCTTTCATTATAAAGATTTCTGAGTTAACGACTTATCACACTTATAGCTAGGTTAGAAAGTAGTCTGAATAAAAATATACAGTTATTTAGTTGAAATATATATATATATATCCTTCCATCCATCCATCTTCTACCGCTTACTCCTTCTTCAGGGTCACAGGGAACCTGGAACCTGTCCCAGGGAGCATGGGGCACAAGGCGGGGTACACCCTGGACAGGGTGCCAGTCCATCGCAGGGAACAATCACATACACACTCACACACCCATTCATACTATATATATATATATATATATATATATATATATATATATATATATATATATATATATATATATGTTTTATTAACAGACAGATGTCAAAGTATAATGCGGATCATTTATTAAGTTTTAGTACAGTTCCGTCTCGATGTTTTCACCAAACTGATCTAAAAGTTCCTGCCAGATTTACAAAAGTTTCTGATGTTTTTCATACGCGTGTGTGTATGTCAGTAAACTCCAATCAATTCCCACAAAACTCCGTAAAAGGCAACGTTCACAGAGAGCTGAAAATGACAATAAACAGTGAAATAGTGCCTCCTACGTGCAGCACGTAGTAAAACTCCCAGTAATGCAGCTCAGCCACTGCAGCTCCTCAGCCCACAGTCACATGAACTCTTCTTCATGTTTTAGGGCACCATTACTTTTGTCCAAATCGGTGGAATCGGCTCTTATTTGTGTGTGTGTGTGTGTGTGTGTGTGTGTAATTGAAATAAAGGAGTGATTTACTTGTCAGTAAACTTGACAGCATAATCCATGTATAAACTTGCAGTAATTGATCAACAATTATGTGATTTGAAGCCAATCAGTTCGGATTCGCACGAGTGAGTCGACATGCATTTCCACAAACCCTCGTAGTGTATGAACATCTTTCTGAATGAACTGCTCAGAAACTTGTTTGAATAAATGCTCCTGTAAACTGTGGCAAAAACTGTGGCAAAAACCTGATGTTTCTTCATTTCTGACAGTTTCCCTCCTCACTCGCAGTGAGAAGTGTTTCCAGTACACTACACACTGCTTACAGAAAGACGAACCTGATTTGCATATCGAATGGCGTTAATTTGCATATCAAGTGTCGTTTCAGCCCGCCTGCTCTCACCTCTGCACTACCATAATGAATAGCAATAAGCCATTATAAGATTTTGTTGTCTGTGTCACGGTAGATGTTTTAGCATAATCCAGTGTGCTGAGCAGTCTAACAGGTCAGGAAACTGCCTGAACACGAAAAGGGATTAAAAATGGAGTAACATTTTATTTAAAGTGCAACTAAACGTGGTGTGAAGCTGTAATAAAGGAGTGTTAAAGGATTTATGTAAGGCTCGTGTCAAAACCCATGAGCTGACCAAGTTTTATGTAGTATCTGACTTTGTCTTTTTCATAAAAGAAAGAAAAGAAGAAGACTTGGAGCAATTTCACACCTATTAGTCCAAATCTCCAGAACATATTGCATTTCTGCAGCACTACCGCCATGTCCTCTGGCTCATTTTAGCAGCTCAGATCTGGAAAAAAATATGTGTGTGTTAAAGAAATGTAAAAATCGATGAATAATATTAGGGATGAAATTTTGCCTAGCTTTTAATTTTTACCAATAAATACAGACATAGCAATGATCTGACTCTAATCAAATATACAAACGACACAGCATTAGCATTAGCAGGATTTCTGATTGACACCTGGCATCCAATTTCAAGTATTTGGAGTCACTGGCTTCCTGGTTTAAGCAGAGCATCCCAACCAGGGTGTCTATATATTTGTTCAGAGTCAAATCGCTGCTATGTGTGTTGTTGTTAGAAACTGAACTGGATATAGCAATGAACCTTGAGGGATGCCTAGATTTAAAACCTTTTATTTTCCACTATAGAATTCAGCTGTAGGTCAACAAGATGCTTCAGGGGATGGTGTTTGTTAAGGAAGATGAAGAAAATGACAAAAATTAAGTCATGTAAAGTATACGTGGGGCTGCAGGACTTGAATCCGATCTCAAGATGTTTTGTGTATTGACTTGGACTCGTCTGACTTATTGCCATTTGGAGTTTTCTCAGTCTTGGGTATTGGTCTCAATAATAAGGACATTTTGCATGCTCAAAGCTTAACAAGACAGAATTACTGCCAGGAACTAGCCTAATCATTGGTGAAATACAAAAAAGCCAACTAGTTGCAGTAACGGATCTGACTCAAATATAATTTGACGGTTTTCAGTTTCAATCCTGACTCTCTCTTGCTTTCATTCAGACTCAATCTTGACTTGGCCTCAACCCCCTTAAAACTCAGCCTTGACTTGATCTTGACTTGGCCTCAACCCCCTTAAGACTCGGTATTGACTCGATCTTGATTTGGCCTGGACACTCGGTCATAACTCGATCTTTACTTGGCCTTGACCCCTTTTATATACAGTCTTGACTCGGTCTTAGCTTGGCCTCGACCCCCTTAAGACTAGGCCTTGATTGGATCTTGACTTGGTCTCAACTCCTTTTAGACTCGGTTTTGATGAGCTTGTTGAATCCTGGTCTTGGATATGTCTTGGACTTGAAAGTTGATATTTTTACTGGAGAAAATGAAATGTTTTTTAAACAATGCCATCGCTTTAACAGATGTGCACTTTAAGACCCATCACTCGCTTATGATTTGCACTGCTCAGGGATAAGATTGGGTAAACGAATAACGTAGAAAATCAACCCAATCACCCACTGTAGAGCTGTTAATGAGTTACCAGACATGGAGGACTGATGAAGTGGTGCGACCACACAGACGGCCAGGACTGACACGAGTTGAGAATTAAATTACGCCGTGGGCTTGTGGTCAATAAAAAAAAAAAAAAAAAACAGTCTCTGAATTAAGTTATTTAATTATACTCTCGAGCACTGGGGCTGTAAAAAACATCATTAAGCACAAATAGGAACCCGGAGAGGTTTATAGACCTACAGGGGAACCTGGGTTTATGAGTGTATCTGCTAGCATGCTAGTCCACCTGGTCTCCTTCTCCTCAGCAGATGGCTTGTTAAATAGAAAGAGCTATTTTAATTAGACACTAGTCAGAAGACAGCCATTTATTTATGTCTGATTCGTGTTCACCTAATGATTCCAGCTCATTCAGGATGGAACCCCAGTCTTAGTCATGCACCTGTGTGTACTGTTGTGTACTCCTGTGATCACCTACGAATGAGTTCATAACACCAACTGCCCGCAAACACCAGTTGCCCAAACGTATGCACAAATATGTAGCGTAATTGATTATGTGGATTATTTTATCGAGGAAAAAACAAAAAGATTTATTAAATTACTATCATTATTAATCCTATTTAATAAGACTGAAATCAAGTAGTTAAAATATTGGTGATACTTCACTGAGTATTCATAAAGCTGCAAAACAGCTACATTAGCACTTCATAACACTTGATATAAACTACAGAAACGTTTATGAAAGCTTGTTCGGTTGCCAGCTGTCAATCTTGGTATCAGATGAGATAATGTTACGAGAGGTTATGAGAGTGTTCATGTGGCTTCATGACACCTACGTAAGCCCTTCGTGATGAATGTTAGAACCCACAGAAACGTTTATAAAGGGTTATTCCATTAAATGCTATCTTGATCGCAAGTTCGACGTAGCGCCTGAGTCAACTGTGATAAGGACATGTTATGACAGTGTTCATAAAGCTTCATGACATCTACACAAGCCCTTGACAACGGATAAATCCTTCAAAAACATTTCTAAACATTTATTGATATGATGTTTGATCTGAGACCTGACCAAGTGTCATGAGCTGACATCATGACAGTGTTCATAAGGCTTCATTACACCTACGTACGCAGTTAGTGACGAATGATAAAACTTACAGAAACATTTATAAAGGTTTAATTCACCGATCATTGACTGTCAGTCTTGGTTTATGTTGCAATGAGGTTAGATTATAACACTTCACGGCTTGACTCAGGTTATAACCTTATGACAACTGACTTTGTTGCTCATATGACGAAATGTTTTGACATACTTGATACGCAAACTGACAAATGCAGTCTCAATGACAGATGATGCATTTCAGAATGAGACTTTGTAAATGTTTGTGCGTGTTTATGTTATTTTACGTCACTTATATACTGCATATTAGATGTTATACAGTATTTCCCTAATAATAAATCATTTAACATGAGGAAATCGAAGAATAAACCTGACTGCTTTATATTCATTATGCTTGATCGCTTATGTATGCATTACAGTATGACACCCCAATGAAGGTGGACTTCAAATAATGTTTCATTGAGAAATTGTACTTGAGTCCTCTCTTACGCTGAATATGCGCCAGCGTGGAGGAAACTGAGTGGCGCTCTCTGGCGTGTCGTTTCTGACTTCCGACAGTAAACGCGGTAGAAGTGTGAAATTGGGAAGTCCGTTTTACGGAATGTATTTCTGCTGAATGAAGCGCATGAGGTTTATGAGAAGAAGATAAAAACAACACTGTGGTACAGCTACAGCATTGCAGCTCACGTTCCTGTGCCAGTCATGAGCCCTAAATGTTTGTTCACAGTGCCAATTATTCCAAGGCCATTGTTTAAGCACTCTATTCATTACAGAATTAAACAGAACTGACCTAAATGTTCTGGCACTGAAGTGCCAGGATGGTGTGTTAATAGAGAAATAAATTCCAGCTCATTTCAGAGCGTACGGTTCAGGGTTTTTTTTTTCGTTGTTGTTGTTTGTTTTTAATCCTAATCTGTGAAAGCTGCTGATTGCAGCCAAACTGACCACTTGTACATTATTGATCGGAATGTGTTTCAGTTTCAGTGACATTCAGCATTTATACACAACAAGGAGTTAATAGGCAAATAATAATAATAAGAAGAGTACTGTGGTGAAAATTTGACATAAAGTAAAGACAAATGTGCTTTGTACATGATTTTGGCTCCAGATTCAAGCTCTGCACCTTTTTCCCTCTAAGTCCTGGTTATCTCAGGGGTCCGTTCTTTATCCCAGGAGTCAGTTGGTCATCCCAGGGGTCAGTTGGTTATCCCAGGGGTCAGTTGGTTATCACAGGGGTCAGTTGGTTATCATAAGGGTCAGTTGATCATCCCAGGGGTCAACTGGTTATCTCAGGGGTCAGTTGGTTATCCCAGGGGTCAGTTGGTTATCCCAGGAGTCAGTTGGTCATCCCAGGGGTCAGTTGGTTATCCCAGGGGTCAGTTGGTTATCCCAGGGGTCAGTTGGTTATCACAAGGGTCAGTTGGTTATCACAAGGGTCAGTTGGTTATCCCAGGGGTCAACTGGTTATCTCAGGGGTCAGTTGGTTATCACAAGGGTCAGTTGGTTATCCCAGGGGTCAACTGGTTATCTCAGGGGTCAGTTGGTTATCATAAGGGTCAGTTGATCATCCCAGGGGTCAACTGGTTATCTCAGGGGTCAGTTGGTTATCCCAGGGGTCAGTTGGTTATCCCAGGAGTCAGTTGGTCATCCCAGGGGTCAGTTGGTTATCCCAGGAGTCAGTTGGTCATCCCAGGGGTCAGTTGGTTATCCCAGGGGTCAGTTGGTTATCACAAGGGTCAGTTGGTTATCACAAGGGTCAGTTGGTTATCCCAGGGGTCAACTGGTTATCTCAGGGGTCAGTTGGTTATCACAAGGGTCAGTTGGTTATCCCAGGGGTCAACTGGTTATCTCAGGGGTCAACTGGTTATCTCAGGGATCAGTTGGTTATCACAAGAGTCAGTTGGTTATCACAGGGGTCAGTTGGTTATCACAAGAGTCAGTTGGTTATCCCAGGAGTCAGAGAAAGCGTGTCTTTTTCCCCCTATGTATCGTAGAGGCTCCTGTATGTTCTCAGGTTTGTGCATGTGGACTTTTTCTCCAATTCAAATCCAGAGAGTGAAAAGGTCATCATGAAATATTTCATTTCTGTACCACAGCATTATAGTGTGTGTTTGCTGCTACTACACCGAAATTGATTACTGTCCTGTAACAGCCCACCTCTAATCCCTTTTATCCCTCTTTTATTCCACAGCAATTTATCACTGACGATTCATTCTTCTGTATTCAATAAAGAATGTCATGTCATTATTTTTATCCGTTTAGAGTTGCATTTAATGTTGTTGAACCTCCGCGGAAACAAATCCTCACTAACGTCATAGTAGCGATATACACTTGTTCCGTCACCAGCATTTTATTTTTTACATATCCTGTTGAAATAATGAAGAAATAAACAGTGTTAAGCAACTGCACTGGAATTCTCCTGGATTCTGATTGGTCAGAAGCGATGATTAACTTCGTAAGAGTCAGATGTAAATTTACTGTGGTATAAGAAGAATAAAACATTCTGGAATGTTAATAATCACCCTTGGGATGATAACGGTAACTCATCACACCATCAAACCACCCCACCATCGCTGATTATTTTCCCATAACAGCCCAACGCTGAGAGTTTTATTACTTATAATCACGATTTTTAGGAGCATTTATACAGGCGTTTATACTGCCAAACTGCCACTGCTGGGCCCTTGAGCAAGGCCCTTAACCCTCAACTGCTCAAATGTATGAATGTAAGTGGCTCTGGATGAGGGTGTCTTATGAATGCTGTAAATGTCGATGTAAAATGCCCTTTAGGGATCGTTTAAGCAGTAAATGATGGAGGATAAAGAAGTTTTATCAACATCTATTCTGCAGTTCTCTCTTGTGTTCTCTTGATTAAGAACAGGAAGCCGGACAGCGGACAATGGGAAGTCATTTATCCGTTAAGGGGGGCTACGTTTCCTCGGACAGTGTGTGAGGGTGGTGAAGATTACGGCGTGATTGGCACGCGGTGGTGACAGGCCATGCTGTTTCTTTGCTCTCGTGTTGAAGTGGAGGGTCTGACAGTGACGGGGTTAATTGGTTCTCGTTGCCTTGTCTGTGTGTGTGTGTGTGTGTGTGTGTGTGTAGAGTATATACTAGGGGGTGTCTTTGTGCCGCCTGTCACTCCTTACACATTAATCCCATCAATGTAGCGTCATGGCAACCGTTTGCATTGTGGCTCCTTTAAAAGACGACATCTAGCCAGTGTTTTTTGTTTGTTTTTTTCAAGCCTGATAGTAGTGCGTGTTTGTTAGCTCGCGTTGTTATTATTCCATGACGGCTTATGACGAGCGAAGCCTTTTTACTTTCGTGGAATTAGCTCTCTTTTCTTTATGTGACTTCTGCTCTACAAAGTAATCGCAAGCCATACTTTAGTGGACAGAAACAGAAAAGAATTGAAGAGAACGTAGTATTATCCTGGTTAGAGATGCAGCAGCGACATGTTTTTGGTACTCGTTAACAGCCACACGCGTAAGCTACTTCGTACTAGTCAGTCAGGGAGCTTGTGGAATATTTTATTTTCACTCTATTGGTGTTTCTATAATAAATAATTTTCAGTGCAGTTTGAGAAATTATTTTAAATCATGACACAGCTTTCACGAGACTTTTTCTTTCTCTACAGCTGAGAAGAAAATTAATCACTTTTGTGCCTCGGTAACTCAGATGAAATGTTTTTTACCGACTCATTTGAGAGCAAAGTGGCCCGTGTTCAGCTAGCCTGAAGCGAATCTGATCCATTTTCACGTCCATAAAGGCATTAGCCCAAATTCACGGTCTTAATTAAACTTCGTCACCTGTCTCTATTAAATATTCTGTCAGTCATCCTCTGATTTGAGGGCAAACCTCTGGGAGAATTGGAGAGGAAGTTTTTGGTGCCTTCATTAGAGAGTGATAGTGCTGTCTGACGAGGGTGGACAGGGTCCTGGTTCTCCTCCACGCACATTCGAAGCTACTTTCCATCGTTAGGTTTGGACGTGTTCAGTTCAGACCACATGTTTACGACACCGTCCAAATCCCGAGACTGAGATGTTTTATACCCAGAAGTATTTAATATTTAATACCCCAAAGAAACGTGAATTCCTTCAAGTAAACACACTTTTTGGAATTTCAGAGCAGAATTCTTAAAAAAAAAAAAAAAAAGTTTGCATTTATATAAATATTTATACAGTTATATAAAGTTTGCGCACCCCTTGCAGAATCTGCTAAACCTTAATACTGTTAACAAAATGACACGGCTCAAAAAAATCCCATGTTGTTTTTTTTTTATTATTATTTAGTTCTGTCTTGAATAAGAATAATAAGAATAATAAATAATAAAAACTTGTGAACAGGATGATCGGTGGAAATGGTTAGTATTTTGCTTTCCGGGAGACATGTAACTGTATTAGTTAGCGTCTGAAGGGCGGTACTCAATTAAAAAAAAAAAGACATTTAAACAAAATAATAACAATTGACACCGATCATCCTGTTCAAAAGTTTACACCCCCCTGACTCTTAACGTATCGTGTTGCCTTCTGGAGCGTCAGTGAACGTGTGCACCTTGTGTACCAGTCGTGTGCGAGTCCCTCAGTCGTCCTCGGTCTGAAAAGATGGATCTCGACATCATATAGCCGCTGATGGAAAGCGTCAAATATGTAGAAGATGCTGGAAAAGTGAAGAACGTGCAGGACCTGGAGGATTTTTCTGAAGAACAGCGGGCAGTGTAACTGCTCAGGATGAACAATGGACTCGTGAAGAACTCTCACAAAACATGAACACATCATGTCGGTCATCATCCAGGTAAGAATCAAGGGTGTGTAAACTTTTGAATGGGGTAATTTTTATAAATTCAGCTGTCATCTTGTCTTGTGGACGATATGTAAACATCTGTTATGTGAAATAGTTTACTCAGGACAGAACTAAATAAACAACAACATGGGATTTTCATGATCCGTCTTATTTTGTTAACAATGTTAAGATTTAGCAGATTCTGCAAGGGGTGTACAAACTTTTGGGCACACCTGTAGAAATATATGGGAGCGAGGGCGGGGATTTAAACTATCTACATTTTTGTAAGTAAGTCATTATTTTCTTGTTACGAAACGTAAGTAGTTCCATCAAACGTGTGTGTGCTTGTTTAAAGTCACCGTGTAAGGCTGTACACAACGAGTAAAAGAAGAGAAGCGTGTTTGATCAGAGGACGCAACAGGAACAAATATTTTCAGAAGAAATGAAATGTGCTCTTTATTAAAACTGAAGCGTTCCTCCATTGTTTGACCAAATTACAGTTCGGGATAAAAGCCCACGCAGTTCATTCAATAACAACGTTCAGTAAAACACACTGGAACATGACTCTATCTGTAACCTTCCCTTTAACATAAGGGTTTTTTTGGGTGTGTGGGGGAGGGGCGTGTGTGTATGCGCCCGAGGCGTTTGCGTCTTAGACGTGTACGCTTGCATCAGTCAGAGTTAGAGCGGCTTTTTGACTTCATGTACTTTGCTCACCCTTTACTCCCGACTTTCTGTGATTCTCTGTGTTGCGCTTTTCTTCTAGTCGGTCGGTGTGAAATCAGATCTTCTGACACTCGTGTCACTGTCTGAATCTTTAACACCTCGCTCTTCTACATCCTGCCTCGCTTCGGAGAAAAACCACCCACCATACGAACAGGCGGTAAAACACTCGGAGGTGTGCAGTTACAGGAAAACAACCAGCCATGAGCCTGCAGTTGATTATTTTCCACTAACAGCACATCTCGAGAGTGTTGTATTCCTCTCGAACCGCAGCGATTCCACCAATCACTACCAATGTTCATTTATCAAGGAACGACATGTCAGGGGTTGTTATTTTTAGCCATTTATGGGTACGTTTCATGTTCTCGCTCGCCGTTTTTCCTCTTTCCTGCTTCAGAAATGTTACAAACCACCGACACTGGAGACTCCTTCCATGAATGTTAAATAAACATCTCCTTACAGAAAAACTCACAGCATTAATGATTACACGTGTTTTTTTTGTTTTTTTTTACGTGGAGCCGTACGTGTCCCTTTTGAACGAGCGGTTACTATAGAAACGATAACGTGTTCCAGAGCTGCCGTTGTAGGGAGTGAAGCCACGCCTTCTGACCGATCAGAACGCAGAATTCAACAACTCTGTGGGTCTAACCATATTTCAAACATTTTGGTAGAAAATAGAAAAATTGGTCCTTAACCTGAACCTTGTCTTTAACGCCGCAAACAGCAATATGGAGGGTGCTTGAGTCCCGACCACATCATTAATGTACCAGAAGTGTCTACGTGTGTGTGTGTGTGTGTGTGTGCATAAATCACGGTCATAAAACCAGTTCAGATAAGTGTTTGGCGCGGCGCGTGTTTGATTAAAAAAACAAAGAGGCGGTGAAAACGATCTGTGAAACACAACGAGGCGCTGTGCTGCGCTCGTAAAGCCGGCTGCCGTGTTTACGACTCCTCTTTGTGCCGCTGAATGGAAATTTCCCTTTAATTAAATTTGCCCATAATTGTTACCAAGGCTTGGACTCGCATGAAACAGTGACCGGTTATGTTTGGTTTAATGAGCGCTGTACGCACTTTAATGGCTTTTGTGATTTGGCTGTAACGCTGGGGATTAATTAGGGCGTGAGCGGGGCTTGCAGCTCAGACTTGTAGCAAAAAAATCAAAATAAACCACATTTCATTCATCTGCTTCTACTGTAGATACACTCACCTCGCTTACTTTAGTATTTATCTCTAGTTTAGGCCAATTTTTAGATCTTTAGAGCATTATTTAAGTTTATAAATATTTTCTTCTTACTGTATTTCTTTACATTTTTTTTTCCCCATGAACTAGATTGAACGTTCTTTGAACCAGAATGTCCTAGAACCCTGACCTTCACAAAACAGACCGTTTTTTTCTTCTCGGTCACATGACATTCAGTGTTGACGAGGTCCTGTTCCAGTCCATCGCTCCAGATAATGTCTTTAGTATTAGTAGAAAGCGGCGATCAAGTCGAGGTCCACGGGGGTTCTCTGGAAATAAACATGCTTGGATGGACATGGAAAGAGGAAAATCCATGTTTCTGGATCCCGCGATTGCAGGGGGGTAAAAACACACGTCTGTGTGAACAAGGTCAAGACTGAAGTGCTTTTCCTCCATCACTGTCTCGCTGGAGCTGTTATAATGCTTTACATTCCAGCCTTTGTCTTGTATTGCTTTGGGGTCTAATGCTAATGCTAACTCACCTATTACAGTGCTGCTGAATTCTGATTGGTCAAGAGGCGTCGATTCGTTTACTAGGTTTATATCTATCGTTTCTATAGTAACAGCTCATTCACAGGGACTTGAATGAGGCACAGGCACAGGGCTGCTCGGTTTTCTGTAATTATTTCCCATTTTATTGAAGGAGCCTCCAGTGTCAGAAGTAAAGCTGTACGTTTTCCGACATCTTCAGGACGGACGTGTCTACGCTTCGTGGTTTCTAAGTAACATGACGAACTGTGTTTTGCTTTGTTTTGTTTATTTTTTGTTGACAAAAGAGGGATTTTATTCCCGTATTCATTTGTTCGACACGAGCAGAGAAGATCCTCTTCCGAACGCGCTGGTCTATCCGGGCTAAACGTCCTCGTGGCCGAGGATACACTCGCACTGTGTCAGTGTAAGATAAGACTCTATAAGACTCCGGTCTCGGGTTATAAATCATTTCAGATTCTCTGCGTTCAGAACATCATCATCTATCCTCACATCCTCTCCTCCCGCTGTCTGGATGAAATAGATTCCCACTTTCTCCATCTCGTCTGCACCTTAATTACATAAGGCAAGGGGGAAGGTAGAAGCAGCGGGCGAGAGAGACAGACTGAGAGAGAGAGAGAGAGACGGAATGAGAAACTCTCTCCTTGAACATTTCTGTGAACAATTCAGATTCACCAACTATATCTATATTAACTCAGCACTGGGTTTTATTCTTCACACCACCTGAACAGCACGGTCTTACAAACACACAGAGAGAGAGAGGGAGAGAGAGAAGGCTGTCAGTCTCTGTGACAGACAGTGTGGCTCATGTCTCTGATAAAAAGCCCCGTGACAGTTTGTGTCCCACTTATATAACATTTCTTAAAAGACACGTAAAGGCGTTTTAAACACAGGAAACGTTTCCTTCACAACGACCTACATGCAAGTTTCAGATAGATAACGTTAAACATTTGTAAAGCAGAATTACATTAAATATAATCATACTGAAATACCTCAAAAACCTGTGTGTTTAACTCCAGGCTGGAAACATATTTGTTTACTCAAGATTACCATGAATTGACTTTCTTTTACGCAAAGTACACAGTCTTATCCATTACGGGATAGTAACCATACCTAATAATCTCTCCGTCTCTTTACCTCCCTCTCCCTCCGTCCTTCTGTCGAGCCACGCATGATGTTATGGAGATGCCAGTGATCCTGACCCTTTCTGCTCTCCGGACCTGCCTGATCCATCCTGATGCCCTACTTCTGGATGGAGCTCTCATCAACAGGAGGCTTCCGTCTGGAGATCGCTGAGGACGGTACCGCTTGAAGTACCATGAAAATGGATTTGGACCTCGATTCCACACGGACGTTCTCGCCGTGGTTGCTGGGACGACGGTCGCTGCGATGGCCTCGGGACTGCGATCACCACGTGCAGTTTTACACTCGGGTCTCCTTTAGTGAACAGTGGACTAGTTCAACACACAGACTTCATATAAACACCATAATGAACTTTCCTTTACTCTCACACTATCCGTCGTTCCCCAGATGAAGACGGGTTCCCTTCTGAGTCCGGTTCCTCTCAAGGTTTCTTCCTCGTATCATCTCAGGGAGTTTTTCCTCACCACCGTCTCGCTCAATAGGGATAAATTCACACGCTTAAAACCTCTATCTTGTGTTTATATGTTTCTGTAAAGCTCCTTTGAGACAACGTCCGTTGTTAAAAGCGCTACACAAATCAAACTGAAACCCGATTCATTTTGCATTTATGTGTAACTCGTGTTCTTTTTCGTGACTCATCTGTTATATATTATATGAAAAGTTTACATTTCAGTTCAACCCTGTTAATTGAAAGCATTCACCCCTATGAAATATTTGGAATATTCCACAAGTCACACGTTCAACAGGAAGTTGCATCATCCAAATTTCCTGAGGATCATGAGAAGAAGAAAAGTACGTTTTCTTACTTACTTTCTTTCTTTTTTTCCCCTGTTCCCCGATTAGGGCTTCCGTAGTCCCCGACCTCACAGCTGGTAATATTATTACACCCTCTCTTCCTCTCCTTAAACCTGGAATGGCGGAAATGCTCATTTTCCTGTCTGGTTCTGGACGATTAAATTGCTTATTGCGATTTTCTTGAATGGTTAATCACGAGTAGGAAATAAAAACCAATATCAATATCAATACTGCACAAGCCTACTATTACAGAGAGAATAAATGTCATGTGATTCAGTGAATCTTGCCATGAAGGTACACCGAATTGAACTGCCTTACTTCTCTATCGTTTAATCCCTCTTTCTTTTTGCACTACATTTCCGTTACATGCGAGGTTAAATGACTTCCAGTGTTTGTCTGGTTTCCACTGTGTTTTTAATATGATTATTTAGCCCACTCTACTGGGTTTAATTGGGGTGATGTGTAGATCGTTTGTGGATGGGAGGAGGTTAATGGGAAACGATGGCCAGTCGGAGTTACTCCTTTGGCGCGCCATAGGATGTTTTATTAAGATCGTTCGTTTCGGGCCGACGCTGGTCTGCTCTCACTTCTCATTGCACGTATAGAACGATGTACTGAATAATCAGAAAAACGTCAACAATCGTTGTTAATTATAGACCGATTATTTATGCGGGGAGATTTTTATTAAACGTGGACTACATAACAATGAATCGGCTTTACGGTGTTATTATTTCCTCATTATAAAGGCAGATTGGAAAGAAAAACACAGCGACACACACCGTGTTAGATTACTCGTAGCTTCATTTATATCAACAGAGACATGAAAAATAATGAGGGAAATGAGAGATTCAGTGCAGAGCAGGCTGGTGTAAGGATAATAACATGGAAAGTAATTGGACGGTGGAATCTAATCAAGTCCCCAATCACATGAACCATTATGTTCCTCAGCCTGGAAAATCTGACCTCTGGGTTAAATAAAAAACGCCAATTTCTATTTCCATGAAAAATATCTATGTGTCAATTTGGTATCCATGACAATTATAAGAAATGCCGTTTAATTCCCAGCACTGTGGTATATGTAACGTAACACACTGATTTGTAAACACACTGTGTTGCAAATATCGAGATGATACGGAAGGAATCAAACACACACAAATGGACAAAACAGTACGACATGGCATTTTATTCATAAATACATTGTACTTATTGGCAAATTACTGTAGTGTAAACTCCTCTGTCCTGAAGCTTAACGTTACAGCGTTACCTCTGACTGTTTCAAAGCGCTGACACTGGAGACTCCTTCCGTTAATGTTAAAGAAACGTCTCCTTACTTCACCACATCAACAATTTTTTAATCGGTCTATGTGTAGCGTCTGCCATACAAGTCCCGGTGAATGAGCTGTTGCTATAGAAACGATAACGTATCGTATCGTATAGAACGAGAGCATTAATATAAAGCTGCACTGCTGTCAGAGCTGCTGCTAAAATAAACTACTCAACACCTTCTGAAGGGGGCACGGTGGCTACTGTAAGTGGTCAGCACATTAATCGGTACTCCGGTTTCCTCCCCCATGTCCAAAGACATGCTTTTTAGGCTGATTGGCTTTTGAAATTGTCCAGGGTTGTGAGTGCATGTGCGATTGTGCCCTGAGATGGGTTGGCACTCTATACAGGGTGTCCCCCGCCTTGTGGCCCGAGTCCCCGGGATAGACTCCAGGCTCCCTGTGACCCTGTGTAGGATAAGCGGTACAGAAAATGGATGGATGGATGGATGGATGGATGGACGGAAGAGTATGCAGTAGCTCCAGGCAGAGTTAATAATGTACATACCTGTCTGAGATACAGATTATTAGGCTAACAGGAAGTAATGAAGAGAAGTCCTGCAGATTGGACGTGGTTGCTGCAGTATGTTAATCACGTTTACGTTTCTAGCTGTGTCCCTCTGTCTCCTCAGCGCCTCCTTCAGGTCAGTTACTAATAACACCTGTTCATTTTATTTAGGATGAATAATGTACAGAGGACGTAACCTTATATTAGTGATGCGTATGGAACCTGGTATAACCGTGTTATTATCACAGTATTTTGTTTCTCCTGTACAGCCAACACCATGCTGAGGACGTAAAACTGCAGTCCTCATCCTCCTCGAGCTTTCAGCAGTGTTTGACACAGTCAACCACAAGACGCTCTTGTCCACCTTCGTGAGTCTTGGAATTAGTGGCACAGCATGGCAAAGGTTTGCTTCCTCCTGGAAGTTCGGTCATATCAGGTGACATGCAGACTCTCCACTGGTGTCCCACAAGGCTCAGTCCTTGGTCCTCTTCTGTTCTCTCTCTGTACTTGATCTCTTGGTGAGGTCATATCCTCACATGTGTTCCCATACCACTGCTATGCAGATGACACTCAACTCATCCTCTCCTTCCCTCCCTCCCTCAGACACTTTCGTTCCCGCTCAGATGTTAGCATGTCTGGCAGATATCTCATCATGAATGGCCCTTCATCAGCTGAAACTTAATCCCAGCAAAGCTGAACTGCTGTTCATCCCAGATGATTCATCCCCACGTGATTTTCCTGGACGACTCTCAGATCTCACCTTCGGCCACTGCACGTAACTTTGGGGTAACCTCGGAAATCAACGGTCCTTTTCCACTCACATTGCCAGTCTGACACGCTCATGCCGAGTTCTTCTTTACAACATCAGAAGGATTTGTTCATTTCAATCCACACAGGTGCTGCTTCATTCCCTTGTCATTTCGAGACTGGACTACTGCAACTCACTCTGAGCACCATTCGCCCTCTGCAACTGATCCACAATGAAGCTGCTGTACTTGTTTTCAACCTTCCTAAGTTCTCCCACACCTCCCCGTGGTGATGTGGGACCAGGACCCACTTACGTCAAAGCACTAATCACACCCCGCACTCCATCACGCTCCCTCCGAACCTCTAGCACCGCTCGACGGGTCCACCATCTCTCAGGATACAAGTAAGGCCCGCTTCTCAGTTCTGGCACCTCGGTGGTGGACTGACATTCCCCTGGATGTCCGAACTGCTGAGTCTCTGGCGGTCTTCAAACCACGTCTAAAGACCTACCTCTTCCTAAAGTACTTAACTTAGCACTTTATATTACAAAAAAATGATCTGTCTGCTTTTCTCACTATATTACCCCCCAAAAGAGTTTTAAGACTGAGGGTATTTTTAGTCCGTGACCTAGTGAACCAGTATCGGGATTTATTGATAGACTTCAAAGCACTTCTGTAAGTCGCTCTGGATAAAGGCGTCTGCCGAATGCCGTAAATGTTGTAATGTTTGTAATGTTTGCAGCAGAATACTCATTTTAATCGCCACTTTAAATCCTGGACTTACTTTCCAGCGAAGTCCAGCGTCCTCCTCACATCACTGCACAAAGCAGGGAGATGAAACGCCACTGTCACGTTTACACGATTACGCTTCTGTTTATTACGTCTCTCTTTCTGAAGTTCTGGCAGCATTCATTTCGGCGCCGTTTATCTTTTCAGCACACAAAGGCCCAAAACAATCATTACTCTCTCCGTGCTTTCTTGTGAAGAATAAATCCATAATTAGAGGAGTGTGCGTGTGTGTGTCGAGGCGAGTGTGTGATTTCACGAGGAGGTGACTGGAATAACAATACAGGGATTAGAAAAATGTTATTCATCTCTGTGCAGTCATTTCTAAATAAATAAATAAATAAATAAATAAAATAAAAAATAAAAAAGTTCACTGGCACTTTCCTAAATGTTCTTAAAATCAAAAGTAATGGCACCCTTCCATGTGTGCTGCAGCTTGGTGATACACAGCGCTCGGCTCCTGCTCCTCTATTTCGGAACGTAATTAAGATCTTTCTGTGAGGAAAAACATGGCAGTAGTGGAGTAATTAAACACTGGAAAGAGGTGCGAGACATGACTGGAAGGGACGAGCATATGATCCTCACATTTGTTTTTGTTTTTGTTTTTTTGTTTTTTTTGAGGGATAATAATTAACAACACTCTCTTTAAATAGCTTGCAGCTTTTCTTTTTCTTTGTACAGTGGGGATTTGAATATTCATGAGCAGGAGTCTGAGTGTGTGTAGAGCTTAGAGAGTTTATTAGGGTTCAGAACACACATTCATACCCGGATCTCGACGTAAAGGCTTTTCTTTTCCCTCTTTTCTCTCCAGGTACTATTTTATTTCCTTTTCTCATTTTTTTTTTCATTTTTTTTTTTTTTTTTTTACATTTATTTGCATGCTCGTACATTTGTTGTTTTTTCTTCAAATACAAATTACGTCTTTTCTTATATTTAAGTTCAAGTTCCCCATGCCCAAGCCTTACTCAATGCTTACTTTATTGAATCTGTATCCTAAAGATAGTTAAAGAAAAGAAAAAAATAGCGAGTGATGAAGTGGTGTGATGAAGCAGAATTACTTTTAGCACAACATTATTGATTATTTTCCTATAACAGCATGGTGTGTTATTCCACTTATATCACAGTAATTATTACAATTTTTATTTATTAAAGAATGACATGCCATGCTTTTTTTCTGTTTATAGTTATATTTAATGTTGTGGAATGTTGAATGATAAACTTGAAAAAAGTGCAAACTCCTTTACCATTTAACCCTTGTAGCACTGACACTGGAGACTCCTTCCATAATGTTACTTCAGGAAAACTTCACCATATCAATGATTACACATGGTTTCTTTTTTTTTTTTTTTTTTTTAAATGCATTTAATCGTTTACGTAGGGCATCTGCCGTACTTAACTGTTACCTCGATTTTTAAGTAGAGATGATGAATTACCTTTCTCAGTGCGACAGGATATTAAAATGAAAACAATCACAGCTGTTCAACAGCCGTTCAAAACCTGACCCAACGTCACGTAGACTTTATTCATAGATATCATTATTATGTACACGTTATTATGTACACAACCTGATTAATAATTTAATATAAACCGCAGTGTTGAAATATCATTTCCCAGCGTTTGTAATACTGGCCCTTTGGCAACTTCGTCAGAACCGAAAGCCTTTTCAATTATTCATGCTAAGATATGAGAAAACATGTTAGTGAGAATGTCCAGTAGATATTCCATCCATCCATCTTCTATTGTGCTTAACCTACAGGGTCACGGGGAACCTGGAGCCTATCCCAGGGAGCATGGGGTACAAGGCGGGGAACACCCTGGACAGGGTGCCAATCCATCGCAGGGCACAATCACATACACACTCACACACCCATTCATACACTACGGACACTTTAGACATGTCAATCAGCCTACCATGCATGTGTTTGGACTGGGGGAGGAAACCGGAGTACCCGGAGGAAACCCCCGCAGCACGGGGAGAACATGCAGACTCCACACACACAGGGCCACGGTGGGAATCGAGCCCCAGGTTCTAGAACAGCAGCTCTGACAGTAGCGCAGGTTTATATTAAAGCGCCTGTTCTGATCCGTTATCGTTTCTATAGTAACGGACGGCATTTAGAGGGACTTGTACAGCGGACGCTCCACATAAACGGATTTAAAAAAAGGGTCTAATTGTTGATGTGGGGAATTTTTCGTTTATTTCACATTCATATTTTTGTAACAGGAAAGAATCCTTATGTCCGGGTGTTAACAGTACCTCCGCTTCGTCACTCCTTATTTTATAAAACCCACGCGTTGTTTTATTCCTTCATAGGAACTAATATTACAATTACAGATGTTGGTCACGCATGGTTCTCAACGATGGAATATCTGGAACCTGGAAGCTACATTCCTGCTGCATTTATTTTTTTAAAGGTCTAATTTAGAAGAACGATGTAACGCTGCGAGGCAGGACACAAGTACTTAAAGATGAATAAGGGCTCTTTAGCTTGTCCTTCTGGGAGAACCCTTAATTGTTTCACGGTGAAGCCTACAACAGTGCCTGGTTATAAAGATTAACCATCTACAGAGAGCCCTCGAGGAACCACCATTTTCAAGTCTGTACGTTTTGGCGTTTGGGGAAATCGCGGGTTCGTGGCGGCACCGTAAGGGCTCTCGTGAGTCTGTTATGGAAATGTCGATGTCCAGTGAAGTCGAATTCTCTCAAAATTTTACACGTAACATCATCAGTACAAAGTGATAGAAGTTGTCTGAATTGCTCGTGTGATAAGAGCAAAGAGTTTAACATAATGACAGTTGAATAGATCATTCGTTCATCGTGGCTAAAAATGCCGTCTCGACTGCTTAAGATCTCTCCAAACGGACCGTTATAGTGTCGGTAAAAAGAAAACGACAAGACGAGGAACATCCGAGCACAACGTGTGTACACTCCACTGTCTGATCACCATGTGTACACTCCACTGTCTGATCACCATGTGTACACTCCACTGTCTGATCACCGTGTGTACACTCCACTGTCTGATCACCGTGTGTACACTCCACTGTCTGATCACCGTGTGTACACTCCACTGTCTGATCTCCGCGTGTACACGCCACAGTCTGATCACCGTGTGTACACTCCACTGTCTGATCACCGTGTGTACACTCCACTGTCTGATCACCGTGTGTACACTCCACTGTCTGATCACCATGTGTACACTCCACTGTCTGATCACCATGTGTACACTCCACTGTCTGATCACCGTGTGTACACTCCACTGTCTGATCACCGTGTGTACACTCCACTGTCTGATCACCGTGTGTACACTCCACTGTCTGATCTCCGCGTGTACACGCCACAGTCTGATCACCGTGTGTACACTCCACTGTCTGATCACCGTGTGTACACTCCACTGTCTGATCACCATGTGTACACTCCACTGTCTGATCACCGTGTGTACACTCCACTGTCTGATCACCGTGTGTACACTCCACTGTCTGATCACCGCGTGTACACTCCACAGTCGGATCAACGTGTGTACACTCTACTATCTGATCACCATGTGTACCCACAGTCTGATCACCGTGTGTACACTCCACTGTCTGATCACTGCGTGTACACGCCACAGTCTGATCACCATGTGTACGCTCCACTGTCTGATCACCGTGTGTACACTACACTGTCTGATCACCGTGTGTACACTCCACTGTCTGATCACCGTGTGTACACTCCACTGTCTGATCACCGTGTGTACACTCCACTGTCTGATCACCGTGTGTACACTCCACTGTCTGATCACCGTGTGTACACTCCACTGTCTGATCACCGTGTGTACACTCTACTGTCTGATCACCATGTGTACACTCCACTGTCTGATCACCGTGTGTACACTCCACTGTCTGATCTCCGCGTGTACACGCCACAGTCTGATCACCGTGTGTACACTCCACTGTCTGATCACCGTGTGTACACTCTACTATCTGATCACCATGTGTACCCACAGTCTGATCACCGTGTGTACACTCTGTCTGATCTCACGCTGGGCCTGTAACACCCCATGGCTCAGAGAAAGCTACACACTCTACACACACATTCTACACACACACTCTACACACACACGCTCACACTCTGCCTGTCTGGAAAGGGAGAGGTGGTGACAGAACGCGACGCTTGCTCATACATTTATGGCGTCTGTTGGTGCGCTGGTGTAACAGGCTGCGTGGTGAAATCAGCAGGAGCGAATCTGCGTCGGATAAAATCTGATAAACTTGTGTTCTAATCTCAGTAGGAGATGATGACATTTAGAGATAATGTAATACTTGGTAACGCGCTCAGACTGCACACGCTGTGCTGTGATGATTAATGTGGGAATACAATGTCTATACACTCTTCATTTACACTCAGATTTCATATCTCACATTTATCTCATTTCTGAGTCATTTCCCCTCGGTCAGGTGTTTCAACGCAGTTTAATCCATGCTGCTGCTGAATCCGGGATTCTGTGTGCTCAGAAGGTGCGGATTAATGTTTTATATCAGCAGCTCTGGCACTAGCACAGGGTTATATTATTATTATCTCGGAGCAGTGGTGGCTTAGCTGTTAAGGTTCTGGGTTATTGATCAGAAGGTCAGGGGTTCAAACCCCAGCACTGCTCTGAGCGAGGCCCTTACCTCTCTCTGCTCCAGGGGGCGCTGTATCACGGCTGACGCTGTGCTCCAATCTCCTAACATGCTGGGGTATGTGAAGAAAAGAATTGCACTGTGCTGTAATGTACATGTGACCAATAAAGACTCATTATCATTAACTAAGGAACCCCTGAAGGGACCCTTGAATAACAAACTAACATGAAAATAAAAACAAACAGAAATTGGTGTGAAATCTCAATGTCACAAGATTTATTTATTTATTTTTTTCTGACAGAAAAGCACATGGTGTCATTTTTTAAAGTAATTATCGCATGCACAGTACTCACGTTCTCATTTTCTTCAGAAAAAAAAAAAAAAAATTTGCGTGCGCGATAATTTTCCACGTTCCCGAGATACTTTTTGGTATGTATGTTTGCGAAGGTCTGTTCAGGGGCTCTGCAATAAATGCTTTTATCAAGCTGTTACACTGAATTAAAAGTCAATATATTTTTTGATTTATGTCATTCATTTTAAGAATAAACTTCACCACATGACCAGGACTCCTCTCAGAATGTCATTTTTTTTTGCTAACGCTGTTCGTTATACGCCGCATCTCTGAGGAACTTCCCCTCAGTCAGCTGTGTAGAGATTAACCATGCTGGGATTTGACGTGAGTTCTGTACAGGCCTCCAGGAACCTGGCAGAGCTTTCACAAAGGCATTAATGGTGCTGAGGAAAGGCCCAGTGGGTGAGACGCAGGGAAACGAGTGCGAGCAGCAGCTGTTCTGACTCGCTGTTTTCACACTCATTATGCTAATGCGCCATGTTGGCATCTGCGTTAGCCAGGAGACGGACACGTGTCCTTGAAGCAGCGAACCATCGGGACAGAGAACGAGCTGAGCTGCACACATTAATACTGTATACACGCCATAGTCCGAAATCAAACCATTTTCCCGTGGAGCACCGTGATTAAGGTGAATTAAGAGACTTTATGATTTAAAAAAAACAACAGCAGATAAATAAATGTGACGTCTCTGCACCGCTGCTCTCATATCCATATTCAATACGCTCATCTTCACCGTAACGGAGAAAGACGCTTTTAAATGAAGCTTTACTTTAGC
>NC_030440.2:18025788-18055788 GCF_001660625.3 Ictalurus punctatus | reverse complement strand
TAAGCACGCATCTTCGCACAACCCTCACAGACCTCACGTCTGCATCCAGTTCAGTAGGAGTCTTGTTTGAACGGAGGAGCCGAAGCATCTCAGAGCAGATCGGTGGCTGATGAGTCACGCTGCTGATTTCAGCAGAACTCGCACACCTCATCAGACTGCAAGCACGCCTCCATCATCAGCACCGGTCTCCGAGCGTCACGATTCCCCCGTCGCGCACCAGGCTCAGACTTCTTTCTGTTTCGTCAGACTTCAAGTCCTCTAAACTATACCGCAGTCAAACCGTTCGAAAAGCGAAGGAACTTTCAGATGTACTGTAAACGAGGTGTTTGGGAAAGTGACGCGTCTGTCAGGTCCGTCGCTCCAGTCTGGCTGTTCTGATGAAATCTGCAGTGTCAGTGCTTTTTTTTTATTTATATCCATAAGCATTCATCTGGAACATTCTGCAGCATTCTTTTAGATGGTGTGAAAGACTGGCTTTCCACAGGCCCAGACCCCATTCTGTAATCAGTTACACATCCCCAACACAACGACTGAGAGACACAGATAATCACCTTTCAATAATTTCCTAATAAGGAAATGGAAACGCAGTGTTATAGACTGTTATTTATTATTATCTTAAATCTATTTAAGTAAAGATCTCTTTTTTTTTTTATCTTACATACAAATGTATATGAATTGTTATATTATTTGGTTTATTTATATTATTTGATATTATTATTTCAGATTTACCCCCGGACTTAATAATAAATAAAGTATGTGCACCCCTGACCATCACACCCATATGTGCGTGTCGAACATCTCATTCCAGATTTATTCGTCCGTTCCTGTTATAAAGCGCTTCCACTCTTCTGGGAAGGCTTTCCACTAGATTTTGGGGCGTGGCTGTGGGGGATTTGTGTTCATTCACAAAAAGGTTGAGGTCAGGCGCTGCTGTTGATGTGAGGAGACTCCAGTTCATCCCAGAGGTGTTCAGTGGGGTTGAGGTCAGGGCTCTGTGCAGGACACTCGAGTTCTTCTTCCTTCCCCCAACCTTCACACACCACGTCTTCACGGAGCTCGCTGTGTGCACAGGGGCGTCGTCGTGCTGGAACAGTGTTGGGCGCAATACATTGTTGAGCTAATCTGTAAAGGATTTCTAATGATTGGCCGTCAGCCAATCAGCATTCAGCAGGTATTTCAAATGGTTAGGACTGGATTACAATTACAAAACTTGCTAAATCTGCATATCTGTAGCTCATTTCTTGTGCTATTTAACATGACTAGCCATTGCAAGAACTTCACTGGACAAGGAGCTTGTGTATATGACTATGTTCTCGAATCTTTTCCGTTTTTCATAAAATGCAGTAAAGAATGCACCAGTGCAACAGATCTGCTGTAGATCGCCTGAATAAAAGAAAATAAATGAAAAATCGCAAAAAAAAAGAGGGAAAAATACTTTTTCTTTCCCTTTCTTTGGAAACTTTACATCAACTTCGTAGTGATTTCAGTTCTTACGTCCAAAATCGTCGCATTTCAATAGAAACTGCGAAAGTGGAAGACAAAATATGTTTGTTCTCTGCCATTTTTAACCTCCTGGTAACCATGAGAGAGGAGAAACATCTAAAACACACGCGCACACGCACACGCTCACACGTACACACACACACACACACACACACACACACACACATTAGAGGAACAAGAGCGAAAAGAAGTAAAAGCGTTTGCTGTCTGTGAATCCCTCAAGGCCAGACGCTTTTATTGCCTTCATGCTCAAACCTACACATTCTGGGAAAGAGTGAAAAGAAGACACACGCCTCGTGGGCTGTGGAGGGGAAATGTTACACAACGTGCGCGCGCACACACACACACACACACACACACACACACACACACACACACACTGTTCTGTTGGACTAATCTCCATCAGCTTTGGATTTTTCACTTACTTTCGAGCAAAAGGAAAATGAGTGTGTCAGTGAAAAGGCAACATTTACTGAGACCTTTCTCACAATATGAGTGAGACAATGTGTTTGTGTGTGTGCGTGTGTGTGTGTGTGTGTGTGGGGGGGGGGGTGGTCTGTTAGGATGAGGAATGGGATGAAATAGCAGGTATGAGGCGGTGGAGTCTGCATGACCTTTGAGTAATTGAGGAAACGCAGCAGTCTGGGGAACAGTGCTGATTACTCACTCTGACTAAACTCTCAACGAATTCTGACCCAAGTCTGATCAGCGCTGTGATTTAGTCTTACAGCAAAATATCACACAGGACGCAGGACGTAACAAGCAAACCTTTACACTTACACCTGCTTGTACTTATTATACACACACACACACACACACACACACACACACACACACACACACACACACACACACTGTCCTCCATTTCTTACTCCATATTTATAATGTAATACATTTAATGTCCATATTTTCTCTCAATACCTTTTTATTATGACTTTTAATGTTCAAAAGGCCCTGTATAGACAGAATTATTATTACTATTATTATTATTATTATTATTATTTTTATTATTATTTTTATTATTATTATTAATTTAATCTATGTGTATATCAATGTATCCATCCAGCCAGCCACCCACTTATCTATTTATCAATCCATCCAGCCATCCATTTGTCCATGTATCCATCCATCCAGCTATCCATCCATCCATGTATTCATCCATCCCTCCATGTTTTCATTTATCCATCCATCCATGTATTCATCTATCCATCCGTGTTTCCATTCATCCGTCCATCCATCCATCCATCCATCCATCCATATTTCCATCCATCCATCCATCTGTCCATCCATGTATCCATGTATCCATGCATCCATCCATCCATCCATCCATCTACCCATCCATCCATCCATGTATTCATCCATCCCTCCATGTTTTCATTTATCCATCCATCCATATTTCCATCCATCCATCCATCCATCCATCCATCTGTCCATCCATGTATCCATGTATCCATGCATCCATACATCCGTCCAGCCATCCATCTACCCATCCATCCATCTATGTATTCATCCATCCATCCATCAAGGTTCTTGCACAGGACAAGTATGGAATAATTATGGCAGTAATGCAGAGGTTCTCATGCTGTTTTTAACCAGGACCCGTACAGAACCGATTCTACAGACCTCTTTAATATGGATTTCGTTCATGAACATTATTTACATGAACATACATTTACTATATACTGAGTAAAATTTGGAGAAAAAAGGAAGAAAATTTAAAAAAAACAACAAACTGGCATCGGTCTGTGTTGTATCCAATCTAAGACTGCTCGTTTTTATCGCAGACGTGCACGTCCGGTTTAATTTCCTTCACCCGGCGACCTTTCACCTCACGACCTCTACAATATGAGCCCTGTTAACCGCACTGATAAACCTCAGTTAATCTCTGCACTGATAAACCCTAAGACCATTAACCAGGGGTTTCATTTCCTACTGCCATCCTCTCCATCTGCTCCTGACGTGTGTTTAACACATTCAGCACCTGGAACGGATCAGAACCGGTCATAAAGGTCCCGGAGGAAAAAAAGATGTCTAATGGAAATGGTTTGCTTATTGCTCACTGTATCAGTTTATCTGTAGCATTTTACTTGCAAATGGACAGAAATAAGATGTAACACCCTCGGTCACTAGAAAGATTTGCTCAGGTGCAGAGTGGTCAGATTTATTCCTCATGCTTGCTCCGTTTCTCTTTTCAGGGTCAGAAAACAAGATGTCTGCGCCGATGTGTTGTTATGGTTTCCCACATACAGATTGCAGTGCGGTTCCCATAGTGACACCCATCATACGCGTTCTGCTTCGGTCCCGTCTCCACTTCGCTCTTGTCTTCAGTTTGGTTCGTCGTTACACACTGAACATCACAGTATTTTTGGAAACGTATAATGAATAAAACCCCTCGCTGTTGTGCAGTTAGAGAAAAATAATCCGTGACGGTGTAGTGTGATGAAGCAGAGTTACCGTTACCTCTCTATAGTTGATTATTATTATTATTATTATTATTATTATTATTATTATTATTATTATTATTATATAATTCAACACATCATGCAACAACAAAACGATTTAGTTCCTGTTCTCACTTATACGTTATAGCACCGATAAACAGTCCTTCCCTCGCCAGCCTTCCTTATTTCTTCTCTTGAAATTAAAACAAACAAACAAACAACAACAACAACAAAATGCAGCTTGCCATGTTACAGAGAAACCGTAACGTCTAACCCTAACCCCAACCAAGGACTCATTTACAGTTTTACCTCTGACACTGGAGACTCCTTCCAAAAATAAATCTTACATAAACATCTCCTTACAGAAAACGTCACCCTATCAACGATTATATACAGTTTTTACGCCGTTTATACGGTGCGTCCGCTGTACACATCCCTGTCTTCGAGCTGTTACTACAGAAACCATAACGTATTCGAACGATTAAGTTAATATAAACCTGCGCTACTGTCCAATCTGCTGTTTGAGAAAATGAATCAACGCCTTCCGACCAATCACAATCCAGAACTCAGTCCAGTGCGATTGAGTTGTATATGCTTTCTATAATCTCCAGATCACAGTTTTAAGGCTTTGATTGGGTTGGTACTGTGTAGTGGGGTGCCAAAACATTTGCACCAGCAGAAAGAAAAAAAAGTGCGTAGACAGAATAAATATTCTTGCTTGGTGAACGAAGCGCTCGCAGATTCTCCTCCGTGACGGATTTTAATGCCGTGGAGGTGACGGTCTCCTCAACGATCCCCCCGACCTCTTTTCACGCAGCGTTGCGTTGTTTTCGGATTAAAACGTGTCCCAGGCACCATATTAAAGCCTGAGGCAGACCCACCGAATATATTATCAAAAGGAATGTACATATAATGACGCAGAGAAGGGAAAGTAATAACGCGGATGAAGGGTTCAGGGGCGTGTCTTTAGAAATGAAATGTACATTTTAACCACAGAAGCGGAACGCGGAGGCAAATAATGATTTCCTTTACACATCGAGACGCTTTAGCTTACGCGCACTCCTAAAAAGAAAGCTCCCAGTTAGAACCAAAAAGCATTTGATGCTATGCATGGGAGAACCCTTTTCAGGTGCGCAAAGATCCTTTTACTGTCAAGTTCTTCAGAGAACCGTCTATTTACTCCTGCTTTAAAGATTCCAGAAATGGTTCTTCACAGCAGTGCCACAAGGAACCATGTTATCGTAAATTCTCTAAAAAAAAAAACCCTCAGTTACTGTAGTGCTTTAAGGAACCAAAGTGACGCTCTTAAACGTGATGCCAGGAGAACCTTGTCTTAGTCCTGTGAAGAACCTTACAGGGTTGACTTTAACCTGTGAAGGGATGACACGCTGAACAACCAATACTAAAGCATAAAGAACTTCTTCAACCTCCAAACAGCTCAACTCAAGAACCCTATACAAGGAAAAATGCTTCTTGACCAGAAGAAGGTTCTTTGCGGAACCTATGACGCTGTAAAGAACCATCGAAGGACCTTCATTTTTAAGAGTGCAGGCAGATCTGTTTGAAAGGATTGGGGAATTGCCGCATGTGCGATGTCTCCGCGGGTTAGTTCACAGATGATTGTGTAACCATTTTAATTTACTTTTCAAATGAACCGAAGAACCATTTTACACTCGAAATATTTACTTCTAATTCGGTCCGTACTTTTATTCCGTCTGTAGTTATTTTTCTAACAGACGGACTCGGTGTGTTCGGTTCCATAATACACGTCATTCATACAGACTGAGGAGAAATGAGGAAAACACACACACACACACACACACACACACACACACACACACACACACACACACACACACACATACACACTTTACATTTGCTTAATATTATTTTAGGCAGCACTTGGCGTGAATCGCTGAGGTTCCTGTTCCTGTCACCCTGCAGTGTGTGATTGGACCCAATTATAGTGTGATAGATTATTACTAAAAACAGATGCTGAAATGAAATAGTGTAAGGATAAGCGCTACGGTGTAAGTAAATGAACTCAGCAGGTAAATGCAGTGACAGACGTAAACGCCGGGTCTTTAGAGGTTAAAACGTTTTGCGGTTTAAGCGAGTAATTATCCCCGAGTGCCAGGTACGCGCCAATAAAGCGCTGGTCCTGGCCTCTCTGAGACGACTTTAATCAGTTCCACAATCGGGTCCTGGAGATTTCATTCAATTTCCAGTTGCTGGGGAGCAGAAGTGTGTGTGTGTGTGTGTGTGTGTGTGTGTGTGTGTGTCAGGCATATCAGCAGCTCTGCAAATTTACACACCGAAATCCACCAAATGACAAAAAATAAAGCATTTCTAATACCATCATGTTTAGAACCACTTAAGCCGAATCACAGGAGTGTTTATTTCATCTCCTGACCAATTCGTCACACGTTAAAGAGAAAAGTGCATTAAGGTGACACTCAGTCCTCCAGTAAACGTAGATCGCCACTATGTTTGAGGTGTTTTTTTTCTTTCTTTACGGACTGGTGAAAGATTTGCACCGAGATACGGTGTATCGTTTCAGCGTTGCCGTGCACCGCGACGCAGTGCTGCCGAATCCCGGATTCCGATTGGTCGGAAGGTGTTTCCTATGACAGCAGCTCAGACAATAGCGCAGCTGCAATTCACGGGTTTATATTAATATCAACGCGCTCGTTCGGATGCGTTATCGTTTCTATAGCAACAGCTCGTTCACGGGGACTTCCGCGAAAAAAATCTACGCTTTTAAAACTCACTGATTTGGCGTAGTAAGGAGATGTTTATGTAAGATTTATGGAAGGAGTCTCCAGTGTCAGCGCTTGGTTCCACATGGACGTTCTTGCTGGGACGACGGTTGCGGCGATGGCCTCGGGACTGCAGTTACCACATGCACAGTGGACTAGTTCAACACACAGACTTCATATTAAACCATAATGAACTTTCCTTTACTCTCAGACTCTCCGTCGTTCCCAGATGAGGACGGGTTCCCTTCTGAGTCCGGTTCCTCTCAAGGTTTCTTCCTCGTATCATCTCAGGGAGTTTTTCCTCACCACCGTCTCCACCGTCTTGCCCAGTAGGGATAAATTCACACACGTAAAACCTCTACCCTGTGTTTATATGTTTCTGTAAAGCTGCTCTGAGACGACGTCCGTCGTTAAAAGCGCTACACGAATCAAACTGAATTGAATTGAATTAGTAAAAATCCGAGGTAAAGCTGTAACTCTACGTTTTCTAGCAATTTCGAGACAGAGGAGATTTACAGTACTGCTTTACAGTAACACGACGAGCTGCATTGTTTTATTGATCATTTATGGAAGAGTAGTCTCCAGTTATTTGTTTATTCATTTATTTGCTAACTCACTAAAATGCACAGGTATTTATGGAACATGTATGAACTGAAGGACAAACTGCTATTTTTATTGTGCTTTTTATTCCCTCAATAACTATCACTAAACACTTCTCCTTCATCAGCTGTACTCCTCCACTCACTCCGGATCAGACCGGGTATCTCGGCCCGACGCTGGGAAAACGATGGGGTTTTCTCCACCCAGCTCCACGGAGTGGTAGAAGCATTATGCTTGTGGGTTGTCCATGCGTCTGAGATCCTCATTAAGGTAATCTCTCCAGAACGAGTGGTTGAACGTTGGTATGGAATCATCATCGGAACCAGCAGATGAACTGATTCGATGTTGGAACTGATTCAAACAGGGTCAAGGTCACAGCGAGATCAAACATCTGAAATGAGTTGTCTTCCTGTTTGAAGCATATTTTAAGGGTAATTTCCGTCACACACATTAGTAGAAGAAGGATTAGAACGGTTGGCGGTGGAGGCGTCGTCATGGACGCGGTTGGCGTTGAGTTCCACGTGTTTTTAAACCTTTATAAAGGGTTCTAGAGATTTAGCGCGACGGTCTGCTTCACACTAAAACAAACGCGACTTTTTTTTTTGTCTCTAACACCTTCCAACTTTCCATCTGCTGTTCAACACCACGGGCTCAGAAGCCTCCATCCGTCCTCCACTCGCCGTCTCTGGCTCCCGAGTCCCGGTCTCAGATCCAACATAAGCTCGCACGCTGTCATGGGATTCATCACGTCTTCCCTGCAGCGGGAAAAAAGACAACACAGGCCAGGAAAGAAACCCTCCCTGCAGAGTGGTATTAATCAGCGTGCAGCAGATGAAGCTCACTGATCACTTCCCATCACACAGTCATTACATTACACACACACACACACACACACGCAGCACCGTTCTCCGACTCGGGCCTGTGTAGCGTCACCGGACGACGTGAGGAAACGGGATAACGGAGAAAAAAACAGATGAGTCACGTTACAGCGTGCGGTTTGTATGAAGGTTTTCCGCTTGGAGTTCGTGCATTATGTTCAGACAGACCTGTTTATAACGTGTTAAATATTTCCAAAAGGGAAGCAGGGCGATTATTTTTGTGTTAAAAGAATCGAAACTCCGTTCTCTATTCTGTCCATTTGTTAATATAAAAGAAGCTTCATAAGGGTGGTGTTCGTAAGGCGACATAACACGTAGTATATTACGTCAACTCATAGAAAACTACATAACTCTCTGTAAATCTTTCTACCCCCAGACCCCAGCTGACAAAGAGGGACTTCGCTGACTTTAATGGCGGGTTAATATAACGGTAATTATCTGTAATATATACACAAAATGGTAGCGTTCATAACACTACATAAGCTCTTCATGTCAACTGACATAGACCTACATGGACATTTGGAAATGCTTCTTCCACCCAGCATCAACGGAAACACAGGTTGACATAACACGTGAGTACTTCAGGGTAGCGTTCATAGGGCTACGTATACAGTACAGTATGAGCACTTTATATCGACTGACATAAACCTACATAAACATTTATAAAGACTTAATCCGACAGGCATCAGCTAACACAGACTGCTCTCACGTGACAGTTTAACGTCAAGTTGACTTTTAGTAACAAGTGATAGACTTTTATTCTTTTGTCAGTGCTGATGATGGCCTTACGTCATCTCATGACAGTTTCATGACCTCCTAATGACAACATCACGTACGTGTAGCTTTACTTTGAATCTTAACTAAAGTGAGTCTGGTTTGAACACGTCGTCGCAGAACGCAAGTCCGCATGCTCGACAAAGTCAGTCGTTATAAAGGCTTAATGTAAGTGTCATAACATAAAGTTATGTCAGTAACACTTTACTCAGTCACTTTTATCAGGTTTTATACCAAACTATTGTTTTGGAATAACCCTGCGGGAATAACCCTTGAATTACCAGCTTATGTCGGCTTACGAAGGCTGCGTAGGTGCTTGTGCAGGTGTCGCGTAGCATTATGAACGCTTTGGTGAAATTTATAACGATATTTGTATATTCTTTATAGTCTGTTATCACAGCAGGGTTGTATTGATTCAGGTCTATACGCTTGCTACACAGTTACAGTCGAGGGCAAAAGTTTGTGCCCCCCAAGCACAAAAACGAAGGCATTTCCAATTGCAATTTTATTGCTCACATACACAATCATACGCAGTACGACGTGCAGTGCACTGCTTTCTTTTTTTTGGCTGTTCGTGACATAAAAATGGAGTTTATCTAAAGCAGAATTGCGTCTATACGGACAGGAAAGGAAACGTATATAAATATGATATGGGACACAAAGATTGGTGGCAGAAACGGTACGACTGCGTTTTGAGTAAGGTAGAAATTATGGTGTGCACAGATCCATGGGAAGCTCACGAGCTAGCTCACCAGCACACTAACGTCCTGCAGCAGACTCATACGTTCACCTGTGATTATGATCATAGCGATATGGATGTCATGTGATATAAAATTCTAACAAAAGCAGAGATTTTGATATAAGGAGATGGCGGTGACGGATTTGACGGCGAACAACAACAAAACAATGTTTCGCATGTCACTGCAAGATACAAAAACAAATAAATAAATAAAAACCCAACAAAAAAAACAAACGCTAATGACAGCTCCACAGAAAAAACGAAAACACTCCTGCTCATTAAACCACCCTGATCTCATTACTGTAGGTGTGTGTGTGGGGGGGGGCAGCTTTGAAGAGTCATTATTCCTCACAGCACCTCCAGATCTACATCGCCTCTGACCTTTATAACTACACTTCATTAAAGTCCGCGTCGCATACGCTGCCAGATCTCTCCTTCTAAGTTTCAACAACAATCTAACCGACATCTTATAGAGTCAGTGGCGAGTTTATTACTGAGTCGTGATCATCCTGGGACTTCATTTCTATTTTCATTCCATCCTGAGGTGGTGCTTCAATAATAATAATAATAATAATAATAATAATAATAATAATAATAATAATAATAATAATAATAATAATGTTTCTGCAGATATCAAATAGGTGTTTTATCAGGCACAGAGCGCACTATGTAGGGTCATGACACTGTTGTTATGTCACCCTATGTATAGCGAACATGTGATAAACAGTGAATATGCAAACCTCTTGGATGCCTTATGTGTCATCTTTATGATCCGTCTGATCCCGTGTGAAAAAGCATTGCAGATAGTGACTGTGGGTAAATGAATAAAAACACATCTGAAACGTTACATTTACATATATATTGACTTTGAACTCTAGTTAAAGTATGTTTTTACGTCATGTTACATAATGCAACTTGACAAGTAATAGAAGCGCAGTGCATTAAAATGAAAGCGGTTATATAGTGTGTAAAAAAAAAGTGATACAACGCAACCTTACGTCAACAAGAAAATATGCACCTGTTGAAATAAACCTTAATCAGTGCGTTTACATGGACGATACTCCGATATGAACC
Organism: Ictalurus punctatus; assembly: GCF_001660625.3. NCBI lineage: Eukaryota > Metazoa > Chordata > Actinopteri > Siluriformes > Ictaluridae > Ictalurus > Ictalurus punctatus. The sequence goes on along the minus strand of NC_030440.2, from coordinate 18,045,020 downwards.
CGATTAAGACGATACTCTGATTGAGAAACTAGCGTGTAAACAGAGATTATCGATGACCTTAATCTGATTAAAGTCACACTCGGAGTAAACACAAACGGAATTAAGGCGTGTGGAGTATTCCTGTTTTAGTCGCATTACAGACGTGTACACGCCTTAATCACACTATTAACGATGTGTGGGAGTTTTCACCGCATTGTGCGACAGGACGCGTACACACACGGCAGCGCTCGACCGTTTGACGCCAGACGAGAGAGCACGGCCGCGTCCCAAACCGCGTACTTTATAGGTGTTCTCTATATAGGCGAGAACATGTATTTCTATATTCTATACAGAGGTAAGTACGCGGTTCGGGACGCAGCCCACGGCTTCAAGCGGTCGTCTATTAGCACGTACAGCACGACGCATAACTGACTGCACATGAAGCGCACGTAAAAATTAAAAATGAAACACCCAAAACTGTACACGGTCCCATAACCAAGGCCAACTGTACATCGACACGTGAAATTCTGGAGGGACGTCGGACGGCGTGGCGCAGTGACGTAATAACGTGACGTTAATCGATATATGTTCTATAACGCGTAAAACGTGAACATGACAGGAGTATTCTAAAAGCGACTCATGTAAACACCTTAATCAGAATATCGTCTTATTCAGAATAAGGTCAATAATTAGTTTACTGCTGTCCGTGTGAACGTAGTCAGTGCCTTTGTAGGACTGCATCACTCGTCATGAAGGGCTTATCTAGAAGATATTTTGCCAACAAGTCCTGTATCTATTACAGATCGTAACAAAACTAGCAGTACGAACCTTAAAATAAAAAGAAAACACCCGGAAGACGTTACATCGTTGGTGAAATCGGCCGTCTATAAGCCGGGACTAGACCTGGAGTTTATCAGTGCGTAATCATAAAGCTGTAATCTTATCACTTCCAGAAAGAAAACGTATAACAGTATACAAATATAAAGTATCTGTTATACAGGCTGATATTTTGGGCTTCATTACTTCATGGATAATTGGAAGGAGTTTCTTATTGTCTGGGGTTTGTTTGTTTTTTTCCTCATGTGCTGTTTGTGCATGGTTTTAACGAGATGTAGCAGTAGAAGTAATACACAATCATTTTGAGCTCTACTGTCCTAACGTCACAATCCATTAAAAACAAAACGTAGGTTTTCTCAAGACCTCGCGTCTCCACTATATCTTCTCGAGATCTTTTTCTATCAGCCTCACCAGCTGTCAGCACGAGGTCGTCTTTAGATTCACCCGAGCTGGCGTGAAGCCACTGCAACTGCCACCTGTTTTACATTCAGAGATGTGAAATCAATAAAGCAGATATGGATCTGTTTCCCCCGCCGGGGCCGAGTTCTTTATCCGCTGCTGCTCCACAGCCTTCTGTTTGCACGCCTGATTCCCCGCGGGTGCAATACGGATCATGAGGTCTGGAGTCAGCAGGACGACCTGCGCGCTGGTCTGGATTAGCGACTGATTAGCGCAGGCCCTCAGGGGACCAGTGATCATGGCGGACCTTCGGGAAAACAGGTTTACTGAGTTTACCGGGTTTAATGGTAATGGGGGAGTATCGTTAGGCGCGAGTGTGTAAGCAGATCGCTCGAGTTGTTTGTCTGATTCAGTTTGTCTTCCGGTCCTCGGCAGCGTAGATACAGATAGCCGTACAGCACGTAAACACATCGTACTGTCTGATAAAAGCTCTTACTAAGCGGCTGTAAAAAAAAAAAAAAAAGATGCTAAGACGGTGCGTTCAAAAGACAAAAAGACACGGAGGAAAGGAGTTGTTTTTGTTTTTTCCCACACAAATGTCATTAAATTGCTCCTAAAATGCGTTTAAAAAACAAATAACAGCAACGAAACATGCCGATACGGTAAAATAATCAACAACAGGGTGGTGTGATACAGCGGAACCGCCGCTCGTTGGTTATTTCCCTATAACAACGCGTCCCGGAGTGTTTTATTCCTTTCACGCCACAGCGAGCCGTCAACCGTTACAGTTTCTTATTTATTAATGGAAAAGCAATGCTGTCATTTTTATCCGTTTATTGTTGCGGAACATCTGTGAAACACGTAGCACTCAAACGGCTAGAAATGCTCGCTCCTTCGCCAGACTGTCTATTTTCAAACAAACAAAACAAAAACAAACAAACAAACAAACAAACACGCAATTTTTCATGTCACTTAGAAACCACAAAGTTACAGTTTCACCTCCGACTGTTACAAAGTGCTGACACTGGAGACTCCTTCCATAAACGTTACATAAAAGTCAACGAAAAACGTCACCCTATCATACATGGATCGCCGCGGACGAGCTGTCGCTATAGCAACAATAACGTCTCAGAACGAGCGCGTTAATATAAACCTGTGAGTCGTAGCCGCACTTCTGTCAGAGCTGCTGCTCGAGAGAACCGATGGACGGCTTTTTCTATGAGGACCTTCAAGAGATCACCGCAGTGTCACAGCGTCCAGGCGGATCCAAAAGGAGCGACAGCTTCACAAGACGGAAGGCTTTTCCGGGAGTAAAGCGTCGCTGGGTGTTATTCACTCACAGCCCAGGGCTTTGTTATCCATAATCAAACAGCAACAGCAAACTGCATCGATTTCATTAAACTTGCAATGTTGCTTGCTTTCTTCAGTTGAGTGTACAATCGATTCTATATATATATATATATATATATATGTATTTTAGTTTGTACATACATATACGTAACAACAGCCTGAGCTGTGAGTCAACGTGTTTTCTCACACATCCATCACGCCTCCGCAGTGTTACCATCGATTCAGCGACTCTGCTTCTGAGTGAAATATATCGCCGTTAAACGTCCCGTTTATTAGCTAGAAAAGTTTTACGGCGTTATCAGCGCAGACATTAACAGGTCTCCCACCGGAGCTCAGACGCTCAGCGTCCGAATCTGAAACGACAGCACGGCGTTAATCTTCACGTTCTCGCCATCAACTCATTCCCAGGGGAGAGATAAAGACAAAATACGCGTCCTTTCTCGTTCTCTTTATTCTCGGCCCTTGAGGTGGCGTGAAGATTGAAAAATCCATCGGGTTTGAATACAGAGTGTGAGAACATCCGGGGAAGAGCACAACCACGGGGTGGAGAAGCAACACCTCTCGTCAGAGCGCTTCACTCGTCTGGTGAAGCTTCATCCTATCTCGTCCTTAGATATAGATGTTCTGGTCAGTTTGCGGTTTCCCTTTCCCATAAAGTGGCTTGCATAAGTATTCACATCCCTTTCTTTGTACCTTCTCTACCAAACACTAGAGAAAAGGACAGGCTCTCAATAGTAATGGCACCCCTACAATGTCCAGGTAGCTGTAAAGGGGACAGCATTTACAGAGAGCCACTTTCTGATGTCTGACATCTACAGTCAGGGGAGGAAAGATCAGCAGTCTGGGCGGCTGGGGCGGGCGTATTCTGTGTCTGAGTGACTTACTTATTGATCGTAGTTCAAAAAGAAACCATGTATATACTGTGTATTTGTGTATATTGTAACCATAGCAACTACAGTCCAATCTAAAGCTGTCATATAAATCTCTGCTTACTATGCGCAGTCACCTTATGGTTAAACATATATATATATATATATATATATATATATATATATATATATATATATATATATATTAATAGAGAGAGAGAGAGAGAGCGAGCGAGAGAGAGAGAAAGCACAGTGCTAAGCACAGTCGAGTAATATCTTTTTCTGTATGTGCGCTGTGAGGAAAGAACTTTTGCCAATGACTTACTTCACTTCATGATGTGTGACATCAGAAACGCTGTTAGAAGATGATAATAATAAGCGTAAATACATTCGTTTCAATGCATTTCATTAGCTAGTTAGCTCACCATATGTCAACACCTTACATTGGGTAGCACTTTTTTATTAGCCTCGTCAATTAGGTTTCTGAGGCTCTAAAACATAGGACTTGCTAGCCAATCGCTGATTTTGATTATTTGTCCAGCCCTGATAGCTAGACGGACAAAGAAGATGATAAAATGTTTACACCTGTCAAGTACAGGTGAGCATGTAGCTTACAGAGATAGTTTAAAAGGTTAGCATAAAGCAAAGAGGTTAAACTGTTTATTCCCTTTTACATGCTTCTAGAACAACGTCATCTTCCATTTGCTGTCGGTTCTCATCTGGGAAATCCGTTTCAGTATCATTAGTATTAACGTTAATGTTACATAAAAATGCTGTAAAGTGGTCTTTTTTCTTACAACTCTATGTAGGAGCCAGTGTTACTTCTTATGAGTCATTGAAAATGTTTAGAAGATTGGGTTGATACAGAAAAACACGGAGTGCCGCTATACTCCCTGTAAGAAGGCCTTGTTTGGCGGCACGACACGAGTCGTATTTTTGCTTCCTGTCATTTCAGAAAGGAAAAAAATAAATAAATAAATAAAAAATCAAAGTGCCTCAGGTTAAATCAGCACCAGAGACCTTTCAACGCCTCGGCATTAAATATTGATGAGAATAACAGTGTGGCAGGATTTTATCGACCGGGTCTCTGTGTAAAGGCTAATAAGGAACCGCTGCCTCAAACGCTTCCCCTTAAACATTCATTTGTCTCGATTTATTCCTTCACCGTTGTGTTGTTTAGCGTTCCGCCTCCGGGCAAAACGTGTTTTTCATATACACTCAGAATCAGATTATAAATGAAGCTGAAAATGCTAACAGATAAATAACTATTTCAAGAAATAAACATCCTGGTCACTTGATATTAACAAAAAAAAAAACAAAGGAAAGAAAAATGAAGGATTTTTCTCCAAATTGTCCTGTTTTTTTTTTGTTTTTTTTTCTCAAGATGTGCGTCCTAGGATCAAGTTTTTACTATTTAGAACTGCAGTTACACATCGTAGACGAGTAAGGAATAAAACTTGTGTCCTGCTGTTATAGCACGTCATACGTGTTTGTTTTTTTTTCTATTTATAGTAACATTTAATGTTATGGGACGTCTACGAAGCAACTGAGTTCCTGTATGATGTTCGAGGTGATCCCACACATATCGTAGACACAGTGGATAAAGTTTAGTCTGCAAACACCTGAGGTTCTCACTTGTATTACGCTCTGATTGGTTAAGCAGGGCTGTATATCCACACTGTTAGAAAGACCTGATGAAATCTTTGTCACTGGGATTTTTAGCTTGATGTCATGTGACCTAAATGCGGGGTATAAATATAGCGGACGTGGGAAGCAGCCGTTCCTGGAGGGCATGCGCTCAGCTCAGGATAGACGTATATTTATGCTCTGTACGAGGGAGCAGCTACAAAATCGCAGGTTTGAAGGAAGTGTGCTGAGTGTACAGGAGAAGAGATTCTCCAGGACCGAGGCTGAGAAACAAAGGCAAGGAGATATGATGTATATTTGACGTTCGGCGCTGTACGGATAAAATGATCCGTCGATTCTTCTGTCAATATCATTTAATATTGAATGCTGTCTTGGGCCTTTTTGTATGACTTTAAACTGCCAGCCTTCAGATCTGCACTCTTCACGGTTCTATCTGTAATTACATCTGGATGGATTAGCCATTAGCCGTTAGCAGTGTGACCCGGTCGTGTCAGGCTGAAGGTCAGCAGAGGGTCAGTGTGAACATAATGCATTGTATAATGTAGTTCTCATTACCAACACTAGAGTTCATCAGCGTCAGGCCGTGTTCATTACACACGTGCGCGCACACACACACCCACACACACACGCACAGAGAGGGAGAGACAGAGAGATAATCATGTTTAAATAAAACTGTCTGCTCAAACAACGAGCTAATATTTACAACGCCCAATCCACAACATGCTGACGCTGTCTGAACTGTCAGTCTGTTCTGAAGCGATATGAAGACGTGAGTCAGTTGTGAATTGATGTATCTTTGCTGTGCATCGTGTGATTAAGATCAAAACTGGGATTTTGATTTGTTATTGTAGGCTGATCACATGGATGTGACTTGCAGGGCTACGACATGCGAGGGCCCCGCGTCCCCCTGACTCCCTGATCTGACTCATATGACTTCTGACTGACTCACGTCAATTCTCATGATTATAATCATATAGTGTAGCAATATATAAACAATTCTTAAAGAAAATGTCAGCATTGTCATGTATCAAGAAACTCTGGACTCCACTTCCCATCAGCCACTGCACTGCACTAGCTGTCACATGACCACCTGCACCTGACTCACGTTTTGTTAATGAGCACTCGTGTGTGTATATATAGTCCTTGTCTGCACTGTTTGCTTGGCTTTCGTTGTCCTAGACTCTTGTTGTTTATGTCTCGGTGTTTTGTTTCATGCCACAGTGTTATACCAAGTTGTCTTAGTGTCTTTGTCTCATAGTACGTTTGTTTAAATAAATGTCATTATCTGCACTTGCTTCTGCCTAAACCTCGATACGTGACAAGCATAAATAATTCAAAATGTTAAGAAAGAAAGAAAGAAAGTCAAAACAAATGTTTTTTTTCTACATGAAACATGGAAGACTACCTGAAATGTAAACTTTAAAATGTAATTATCAGAACACTGAATATCGAGTTATCATAAAGCACTCTATCTCACCGCTGGAACGTCTAACAGTACAGACATGTTCGTATAATTACATAATCACAGCTTTGTATGGAGATATGGGTGAGATCAGCCCTGGGCGAGGTGGCTAGGATTTAAACACCACCCAGTAAACGTCCTGGTGCTTCCCTAGAGTCGCGATTTTGTTTTTGTTCTTTTCACACCGACGAGGAAAACTCAAATCATAAGCGACACCCAATTTCCATGATCTTCAGCACTACCCTGCCTTCTCAATCTGTGTGAACAATTCTGCCCAATTTTCTCCCCTCCGAGGACTCATCATGCAGTATTGAGGAGCTTCTTTCAACATTCTGAGGCCCATCTCACCCAATCTCACCAATCAGACCACAGGCTTGTTACGCATTCATAACCGACAGAATAAGAAAATCCGGACCAGTGCTTTGCCTCTAGACTAATGCCATTATTCCGCTCTCCAGCTCAGAGTTGGCGATTGATCCAAATTCCCAATCCAATTGTTTGCAGATTCCTAAATTTGGTAGCGTGTAAGACCATGGGTTGAATTCTACAGCAGCGGCACACGGTATGGACGTGTGCGGACGTTTCTCAGCTTTATATACAAACCTCGGTCTTGAGTTCTTGCCGTTTTACAGGTGGCAGGTCTGAAATGGAAACACAGGTGAGAACGGTTGTCAGAGCGGAAATAGCTTGTTTTGGGGAAGAAAAAAAATTCATAGACCTTTTATGTATGTATATATTCATGGGATTTGGGAAAGTAAAATGGCTCCCTTCGTCTGCCTTCGTGTTGATTCTGCATAATGCAATAGGCTTTATCGCTGCCTCATTACCGAACGCATCTCGTGTCCATCGTCTTTGATATCTGGGCTGCAGGACGAGGCGACTGGCGTAGAATCGAGTGCCTCGGCTTTACTGTTCATTAGGAAGTGAATCATCAAAAGTGGCACTTGCACAAATAAAGACTTTTTTTTCTTCTTCTTCTTTTGTTTGATGCTCCTATGCATAAATAGGTTGTTTGTCATTACGGGCTACTTTCTGTTTCCAACTTTTGCAGATATCGTCTCCGTGCGTGGCTCAGAAATGGGACTCCTTTCTCCGAGGTGGTATCTGGTGCAGATGCACAGATCTCTAAGTTCTGCCAGAATGTCGTGTATGAAGTGATAAGCTCAGCTTCGGTGCTTTGAGAATAGAGGAGCATAGATACGAATTGTCTTTGAGGTATTTTGCATAAACATGCTGTATTTAGATTAAGATTAAGATTAAGAACACAAGCATGTGGTGTACATCATTTGGGAGACCAGGACAGCCTCACTGTTACTACAACTGGAATTATTATGTTTTGCTGTCTGATGAGACAAAAATAATGAAACCTTTTGAGCCATTTGGCCTAAAGTCACGTATCAAGAAACTCTGGACTCCACTTCCCATCAGCCACTGCACTGCACTAGACGTCACATGACCACCTGCACCTGATTCACGTTTTGTTAATGAGCACTCGTGTGTATATATAGTCCTGGTCTGCACTGTTTGCTTGTCTTTCGTTGTCTAAGACTCACGTTGTTTATGTCTCGGTGTTTGTTTCGTGCCGCAGTGTGTTTCCACGTTGTCATAGTGTATTCGTTTCTTAGTACGTTTCCTTCAATAAATGTCATTATCTGCGCCTGCTTCTGGCTCAACCTCGACTCGTGACACCTAAAAAACAAAACTGGCACTAGATACAGGGTGTCGTTAGAACTTAACATGTTCTACATGGAGGAGGATTTAAGCCCTCTACGAGTATCTCCAACCTTGTTTGACGTGACAGGAAGTAATCCAGTGCGGCTTCCTGTCAAGCGGAGGCTTCACTAAGTACTAATTGTGGTCGTGCTCATAAATATGAAACCAGCGTCCCTGCATGTCCACGCTGAAAATGTCACTCGTTGTGCGTTTTTTTTTATTTGCGTCGTATAGTAATTTCGCTCGTTTTCATCAAGGGCGCCGGCGGGAACGAGCGGGTAACGAGTGAGTGGCCACACCTGCTTGTGGTTAATAATTAAGTGTGTTTATAGGCTGTTTGTGTTGCAGGCAGAGAGCAGATGCTGGAAGCGCAGACCACAACCTTGACCATGAACAGACTGATAACAATAAAAATGTTGCGGTTGCCTTTTATTTTCAGCATTAGGAATGAATTCAGTTTGTTAATTAAAGTAGGAGGTTATTTAAAGTAGTTCATTAAAGAACAGTAGAGCTTAAAGATAGAGGGAAAAAAATAACACCATGGTTGTCCATGAGGGTTCTCAGTAAATGATTAGAAGCATTTAGTCTTGAACGTCTCTTCTGGTATGGCAGGGATCATAGGATTGCTTGTAACTGTACGTATTTTCTGTATATATTCATTTCTTCATTTTGCTGACAGCACAGTGTTTGAAAAGTGGAATTCGATTACGAACAACAACAAAAAATGGACGTTATGGGGAACAACACAGAATTCTGGAGGAGAAGAAACTTGCACACGAAGGTTTGAAAAGCACTCATGAGTCACCTGTGATTTACATCCACCGTTACTAACAGTTCTACAGGACCTGTATCATTTATTCCCGACGGAGGTCTAATAGAATATTCATGGGCTTTTCACCCCAACAAAGCGGGAAGATTCGACAGGACTATAAGACTCCTCTTCAAATGGGTAAACGTCTTGTAGAAAAGCAACCGGCGTGCTTTCCGGAAGGTTCCATCAATATTCAACACAAAGTGTGCAACAAACAAAACCACCACAGAAACAAAAAGCAGTGCGACGCTAGTAGAGCGTTCCACTCTCGGTGGCCCTGGAGTGCTAGCGCACACCGTATACCGGGTTTATCTCTTTGTTGGAGAATTCCCTTCATTATTAATAAAACAATTATTCAATCATTAATAAGACAGAGGCCTAACCCTAACCCTAGGCCCAACAAAGTCCACTATCTCAGACGTTTTTATTTTTATTTTTTAAAGTGGAAAGAGGCATGCATGCTAATTTTTATTTACTTATGTACTTTACTTCATTACTCACTTACTTAAAAACATCCATCCATCCATCCATCCATCTTCTACACCGCTTTATCCTTTTCAGGGTCACGGCGAACCTGGAGTCTATCCCAGGGAGCATCGGGCACAAGGCGGGGTACACCCTGGACAGGGTAAAAACATACATTAACTAATTACTTCATTAATTACTTACATAGGTATTCATATACTTACAGTAGATACCTTACTTACTAACATTCATAAGTACTTTACTTACTTAGATACTGTCCTTCGTAACGTATTTTATGCCCTTAATTGCTTTATTTATCTACAGTACTTACATACGTTACTAACTTACTTGTGTGCATACGTGTGTACTCTTCTTACTTACGTATCGCTTATTTACATACTTAGACATGACTTACTTTACTCACTAGTATTACTACTTTTATTTACTTCCACAGATGCATACGTACCCCAGTTCCACAAGAAGTCGGGACGCTGTGTAAAATGTCAATAAAAACAGAACACAACGATTTGCAAGTCTCATAAACCCGTGCGTTATTCACAATAGGGACACAGAAAACATATCAGATGTTTAAACTGAGGAAATGTACCGTTTTAAGGAAAGAAATAAGGTCATTTTGAACTCGATGGCCGCAACACGTCTCAAAAAAGTTGGGACGGGGACAACAAAAGGCTGGAAAAGTACGTGTTGGTAAAAAGAAAGAGCTGGAGGAGGATTTTGCAAGTGATTAGGTTAATTGGGAACAGGACAGTAAGATGATTGGGTATAAAAAGAGTATCTTAGAGAGGCGGAGTCTCTCAGATGTAAAGATGGGATGGGATCTGGATGGAAGCAGATGGTGCTCTAAAACCTGTATATACCTTTCAGCACTAATGGCGCCTTTCCAGATGTGCAAAGCTGTTTCTTTTTACTAACACTTACTTTTCCAGCCTTTTCTTGCCCCTGTCCCAACTTTTTTGATATGTTCTCTGTGTTCTATTGTGAACAACATACGGGTTTTGCGAGATTTTCAATTCAGTGCAGTCTGTTTTGTATTTACATTTTACACAGCGTCCCAACTTTTTTTGGAATCGGGGTTGTACTTTTATTTATTTATTTATTTATTTATTAATTTAAGTACCTACTTTCTTTACACGAGTACTTAGTTTTGTTCTAATTTACATACTAAGTTGCTTAGATCCTTTATTTACCGACATGTCTACATGGGAAATGACTAAGAATGGAATGTAATTATGAAGCACAGCTTTTTATTGACATGTCCATTCTAATACGTTATCGTTTCTATAGTAACGGCTCATCCACGGGGACTTGTACACTGGACGCCCCACACAAACAGATTAAAAACGTGCGTAATCCTTCGTATGGTGAAATTTTCTTTACGGAGACGTTTATTCAGCGTTCGTGGAAGGAGTCTCCAGTGTCAGCGATTTGAGTAAAAAGTGACTTCAAGAATGAGCACAGTAGAGAGGCGGGTGATGGAAGGAGCGTTTAGAGATGCTATAGCGTAAGCTTGTTACACGGACGCTCCACTGTACTGAATGTAACAATAAATAGATCAAAAGTACAACGTGTTGATCTTTCATGAATAAATTATAAAAGCATTGGCAACTTGCTGTGGTATTAGAGGAATAAAACACTTTGTGGTGCTTAAACGATGTAGCGGTACCCGACTTAGCGATTAGTGGGTATTGGCGTACCGCGTGACCTCTATTTAGACCTTACGTCATTATGGCGCCTCTCAAAACAGATCTGATCATCATGAGCGCGGTTCAATAGGATCCGAGCAACCTCTTTTCCCTTCACCCCACTGTTTGAGTCATTCATTCTGCTAATGGCATCCGATCGGCCCCACATCACATATCACACGTTTCAAACAGACTGCTGCATCAAGGGATTATCGAGTGGACTGCCATTAAGGAGGAAAAAAGAAAGACTTCCATTACGCTGAAAGAAGAACGAACACATTCTCAGGGTTTTCGGGATGCATCGCATGAATCGAGGCCCTCGTTAAAAAACAGCGAGGGAGCCTCGACCGGCTTGAAAGTGCTGCTGATTCACTCAGGCTCCGGCCGGCACTTCAGAGACGCGTTTCATTGGCCCTATTAGTCCAGCCGAGCTTTTAAAATAAGGGTGAAAAATAACAGCGTTCAGGGAAATTGGAGCCAGAAGCTGGTGATTGCTATACAGTAATGGTTGGCTGGAGGGCTTTCTGTGTTACACGGGTTTTTTTGTTTTGTTTTGTTTTTTTAAATCAGAATGTCATAAACTCAAGCTGTGAATAAAATGCTGGTGTAAACATCAGTTCAAGTTACATGGGTGAAAAATATAGAAGAAATTTGGGATTTATTTTCAATCATGTGCCTCCGGAAAAATTCTGCAAATTGATGGAGTACAGTCTCTTTATTTATTTATTTGCTTGTTTGTTTGTTTGTTTATTTATTTAGGCTGTAAAGAGAGTGAACAATTTTGCATCCCCCATGCAGTCTGGGTGAAACGATATATAAAATGTACCCACAATTAATTAATTATTCTTTATTATTATTATTATTATTATTATTATTATTATTATTATTATTATTATTATTATCATTTACCTATGGAAAATGTTACATTCTAGATTGTCAAAAATAAAAATAGTTCCACAGTTTAGCCATGAAAGACAATGAAAAAAGCAAAATTTGATTTCCGTGACATTGGGAAATGTCGTATTTTAGTGGGCGGGACTTTGGACTTTGGTTATATTCACCAGATTTTGATTGGCTTGTCAAAAGTGGGTGTTCCGAAACAACCATGGAGGCAGCTCGAAGTGCTAGCTTCTACAGTAACCAGATTTCTGTCTTTACCTCATGTGTTATTTCCCTGTGAAACTACAGACATCGTGCTAATGAGGCTAACGCATAACTATGTTAAAAATAATAATAATAATAATAATAATAATAATAATAATAATAATAAAAACATACACAGATGACCTGTCTGGCTGCATGGTGTACCGCTTGTGCCGTGGTTTAGCATCTTGACGTTTTCATTCTTCGATAGCTGGGGGTGGGGGAATGGGGGTGAAACATGACAGGAAATGAATTGTTATTATATTTTCTGTCCCTCCCATCATTATACATAGTCAAAAAATGGGCGGCTGTTTAGAGGAGGGATAAAATCGCGGCGCTTTTTAATTATGGACAAAGAAGAACTTTGCGAAGAATTTTGCAGTGATTCAGATAACAGATAACTCAAAACTCCAATATCTATATAAATATCTTAACATGCACTCTTTCATCATTTTGTTAAAAAAAAAAAATCAAAAATCTGTGAAACACAACATATGTCTTTGTGTGAATTACATTTCCTTTTCTTTTTTTTTTTTAAATTATACACTAAGGGTGCACAAACTTTCGCACTCGACTGTAAATCTATGCGGTAGAAACGTTTGTAGTCTCTTGTAGCGTCTCGTTCTCTATATAAATGCTAATGAGATACGAGGAAGGTGACATTTTTGGAAGTTAGGTTAATATAGAGTTGTCTTGTTTTACTGGATCTCAGTTTAATTGTATATCGTCTCAGTAAAATTTGCACAGCGAGGCATTGTGATTCGCTGAAAGGTCAGTCGCCGCTGTACTTCTACTTAATGAGCTCCTGGTGGAACATCCTCAAGAAACCCTTCATTCAAATCTGACTGTAGGTCAGTGCGAGGAAGAAAAGCAGCTGCTTAGTCAGATTTCTGTGCACTAACAATGACTTAAATGTCAGGAGACGTCAGAGAGAGGGGCGGGGCTTAACAATACACCACAGAGCAGCGTCGAAATCCATCCATGCCAATTTTCACTTCAATTATGGCATTATTAGTAGTAGTGGTAGTAGTAGTAATTGTATTATTATTATTATTATTAGTAGTAGTAGTAGTAGTAGTAGTAGTAATAGTAATTCTTATTATTATTATTATTAGTAGTAGTAGTAGTAGTAGTAGTAGTAGTAATTGTATTATTATTATTAGTAGTAGTAGTAGTAGTAGTAGTAGTAGTATTACAGTAGTTTTAAACAAACAGATAGTTTACTTGCCCTTTATGTCACTGCATACTAAGTATAATTTAAAATAGCACTTGATCCAGCGCTTCCTATTATTATGCATTTTATTTATTTTTTTATATACAGTGTCGATAGTTGATTGTGCACACAACTTAAAAAAAAAAAAAGCTTTCTATGGACTTTAAAGGGTTGACGTTATTAATGTATTTCATGGTGTGTGTCACATCAACCTGCTTGGCGTAAGAGACTCGAGCTAATGACTCGAGTCCACTCGGTTCAATGATCCGTTCAGATCCATCCACCGATTCGTTCGGTTGCATGTTTTACTGTTCGCTGATGAGTCAGTCAGTCTGAAATCCAGCGAGCGCTGGTGCGTTTTTTCAGGAACCGAACGAACGGAACGACTCCTACCGATACCGATTCATCCATCTCACTGACTCGATCTACTTGGCAGAGAGGTGTAAAAACGTCTCGGTCAAGGTCATGTGCACAGCTCGCACCTGTTCCCGTTCCAAATATAGACCCTTATGCGTGGAGGGAAACTTTTTATGATATGAAAACACACATCAGTCCAATAAGTTCCTCCTAAAAAAAACAACAACTTTTAAACACACTATAAAGTGACCTATATACCGCTTGAGCCGCCCGGATACAGTACAGTGTAAAACACCACACTTTCTTCTTTTTATGATCTCCTGATAGAAATTTATTCAACCGCATCCTCAGAGCCCTGTTTTATTAGAACCCTCTAATGGAGTCTTGACGTAAGTGGGACACAGGAACTTGCTCTGGGATGGCTGTTGTCCTCATCGGTGGGCCAGAACTCACTGAGAAACCACTGGGTTCCCGGGAAGAAGGATTTCGAGTGTCCGATATGCCAGCCTTAGTGTGTTTAAAATGTATGAGAATAGAGCAAACAGCACAGCGTGATTTTTAGCCCTTTTCTCCAGAGTAAAGATGAAGGAAAACATTTGAAATGGGATTCAGACCAGTGGAAAGAAGAAGCAGAGCAGCCCGGTTTAAGACTTTTATTCAGAGTCAGCGGCTTCAGTATTTACGTAGGGGAAAGTTCTTCGTATTCAGAATCGGGATATGCACAAGCACTAGTCAAATTTCTGATTATTAAAATCACCGGCGTGTAGTTCACGCCTCCGAGGTTGCCAGATTTTTTCTTGAGAAGAAGCCTCAGAGACCGGGGTTTTTCAATAACGCCTTTAAAAAAAATCAGGGATAGAAAATACAGACTGCAAAAGGAATTCGCTTTTTGATTCTTTGCTGTCTGATTAAGAATGAAAAAAGACTAATATGGTGATATACGATGCTGTACGAATCTAAAAGGAGTCTAGAGTATCGCCAATGTATCGCTGCAAATGCCTTGTGAACATAATGGCTTCCGCACTCATTATTCAGCAGCACATAGAATAGCACTTGATCCAGCACAGACTGTTCTTATATATATATATATATATATTTTTTTTTTTTTACAGCCACAACATAAAATTCAGCATGTCATGTCAAGGTCGCAGTAACGCTTAACTGAGACACACCTCTGTTTAATCCAAGCTCCACCCTGCGTTGGTGAGAAATGGAGATAAAAAGCGAGCGAGACAGAGTGGAGTGGGTATTGGTGGAGTTCCTTCATGCATTCGCTCCAGCCCCTTCACTCTCCTCGTTATATCAGGGCTTTAATCTGATTCTCCGCCTACACGCTCAGATCGATTAGCGTTAAAATCACAAGCCGCCCCATGAGCCGATCGAGTGCGTGACAGCACACAGGAAGTACACGGGCGTAGAAGTGACGCCTAACGAGAACCCGGCGTGGAGAACCCGGAGCAGATCAGGACGCGCCTCTGAACCCGTGTTGTGTTGAGCAGGTAAACATCTCGCATCTCAGCACACGGAACACATTGCTACATGATTACATCAGACAGCTGGAGCCGTTCTCAGGAGAGCCATGAAACGGAGTCAGGTCCGTTATTAATGGCGCCCTTCATAAACTAAACCACAAACGACATATAAGCAGCCATACAGTGTTGTAACACATGGTTAAAATATTGGGGATAATGAAAGAAATGTCACACCACATGGATATACATACGGTACATATACAGACTTCTCGATTTTACTCAATTTTTTCCTCTGTAATCTACTACTACATTCAGAACTGCATTATAATACAAAACGTTCCGTATGGAAAGAATGAGAACGATCTTCTTTATGTAATAAACTGAGGTAATATTTTGACATTTTCATGCTTGGGTGACGTTCAGCCCCATGCTTCATCAATTATTCTAGAAAATCCGTACCTAGCTGTAAAAAATTTTATGATGGGTATGTCTTCCCACATTTCTATAAAATGTATGATATTAAACTCTACGCTTCTTCTGCTCCTCGCCCTAACCTGGGCCATCAAGAATTTTCTAGAAGGCCCCTGACAATTTCGTATTGTACAGAATAAAACGATGCCAACGATTACAATTTTTCTTATCCACTTATAGTTACATTTAATGAATGAATGAGTTTTGATTGGTCACGTTTACATTACAGCACAGTGAAATTATTTTCTTCGCATACCCCAGCATGTAAGGAGGTCAGGGTCAGAGTGCAGGGGCAGCCATGATACAGCGCCCCCTGGAGCAGAGACGGGTAAGGGCTTTGCTCAAGGGCCCAAAGGTGGCAGCTTGGCAGTGCTGGGGCTCGAACCTTCCGATCAGTTACCCAGAGCCTTAACCGCCAAGCCTCCACTGCCCCGCAGTATTGTTGTGGAATGTCCACAAAACAAGTTAGTCCCTGTTCATACTTACGCCGCGACAGCTAGAAAGAGCTAACCACTGTACTATATGTCTTCAATGATGTGTTTCAAGCCCCTTAAGTATCCGTGATGTGATGTGATCTGTCAAGCATTATCCATGCAGGTAAATACCGCACTCTGGATGTACAGTTTATTACACTTAGGACATACACTGGCTGCTGGAGTTTAGTCAGAATGTGCTGTTAGGAAAAGTCTCCTAATACTCGGCCTTGTTCCTCAAACTGGATACGGACGAATTTATTCCTAACTGGTTTACAGGTGTGTTTACACAATGGAATGTGGCATTCTTGAGAATTCAGTTCGTTGGGAGAACTCCTTCACGTCCTTTTGGTGTGTTGTAACGTAGCACAGAGCGCACGAGGAACGAAATCTGCTCAAGGTTTTTGAATCTGTCGGGAATTTTTAGTACAATTCGGTAAACAAAAACATTTACGTATAACGTATTGACAAGTGACGCTCTTTGAAAGTAATGAAGTTCTCAAGGAACAGCAAAACAGCCCCAATACCCCGTCAGCGGTAAGGAACTAGTGCGGCACCATCTGTTTAAAGTCCCACTGGTGGCCAGATATTTCAGTTTGTTTTATGTTACTAATAACGTCTCACTTCTGGACACGCTCCCAAAGCCGTTCAGCGTGAACGCCCGGGATTCCGACCAAATGCTCCGGTTCTTCACTCGTTAGTTTGAGGCACTAAGCTTCCCAGTGAACAGCCTGAGTGCAGCTCGTTATCTGTGTTTATTTATACACCTCTACTGTTCTTCTGCATCGGTTATTAATGACTCCGTCTCTTCTGTACAGTGGAGAGCAGAAACGGTCTGAACAGAAAAATACGTCCGCTCTGTTAACGCATCCTATCTTAGATTTAACTTGATCCCGATCGTCTATACCGTTGAGTCAAATCCAGAATTATTGGCACCCTTCAAGAATAATAAAAAGTTGTTAAAAGTGTATGTACGGTAATGTCGGTTCCTGTCAGGAACATGTTCTCTTCGGAGTAGCTTGTTGTCATTCTAATAGCTTTTTACAACTTGACAGCTGTATGATCTTCTTACTCTTCTTCACTTCACATTATGACAGCAGAATTGAACTTTCTGCCCTCGGTATAACACTCTAAAACATTTGGCAGGAACCCAACACTGCTCATCATCCTGAGAACATTATCCCCACTGTGAAGCATGGTGGTGGTAGCGCCATACAGAAGCTTAACCGTGGCCTCTGGGTTACTTCTCTAAATATTCCTGGCCATAGATTTTTTTTTTCTCCTTTACACAGCATTGTGGTTAGATCATATTCTTTCTTTTTTTTAAAATAATGGATTTACTCTGAATGTTTGGGATATATATATATATATATATATATATATATATATATATATATATATATATATATATATATATATATAACCAAACTCTTTTGTAATAATTTTCAAGAACTTGCTCTTGTTTCTTTACGATGCTGTGTTCCGGTAAGTTCTTTAACAAACTCTGGGTTCTTCCAGGAAGAGGTGTGTTTATATTTAGATCATGTGATGCTTAAATTGCACACAACTCCGTTTAAATAATGATTTCTGATGGGAACCGAACTAATGTAGGGGTTTGGAAGCAGTATTATGGTCATGATATAAAATCCCAATTAAATCACTGTAGAATGCGGAAAGGTTTAAGTGGGGGTGAATACTTATGCAAGGCACTGTATGGGAGTTTTTTTTTTTTTTTTTTTTTTTTTTTTTGATCATGGTAGTGATAAAGAGATTTTACACATGTCCCACTATAACATCAGGTCAAACACAGTAGAGTTTCTGGATAATTAGAAGAAATATTTATTTATTTTATATGCCGGGGTGCCAATACTTTTGCTGCTGTGGTTTTGAATGGAAGTATATAGTAATATTTAAAAATATGACCTCTTATCAGTATGACTGTTCTTAGTCCGAAGGTTTTAGTGTGTGTGTGTGTGTGTGTGTGTGTGTGTGTGGGTGGGGGGGGGTGGGGGGTCTAGTCTTCGTCTTGTACAATATTTTGTGCCTGAATTCTTGAGGGTTGCCAGCATTTTTAAGAAACTGAAGAGGAACTGAGCTGCATTTAGACGCCTCTACAAAAATGCCCTGTGCACCAGGAGAAAATCGGGCTTACATCATTTGGCTAACAAGATCAATCCGAGCAGGGCAATTACACGCTAATGTCCACTGAGCAGGAAACAATGCTAATGCTTTTAAAGGCTACAGGGTTGTAATGGTGCTGTGGAGAGCCCACGCTGCCGGGAGCACAGAGTGCTAATGCCAGTAACACACCGCTCGTCTTACTGCACCGAGAGTCCTGCAAACCTGCAAGTCATCTCTCTTACCATTCAGAATGAATGACCAGTGTGTGTTGTGTTACTGTGTAGACTGGTATCCACATTCTTTGTGTACATTGATCTCATATGTTATCACATTTTACTGTGGTGCTTGAAAGTTTGTGATTTCAATTTCAGTACTCAGTGTTTTATATTTCTGCAAACATCTTCAGATTTTCAGACAAGTCCTCAAAGGAGATAAAGAGAACCCAGTTAAACAAATGAGACAAAAATATTACACTTAATCATGTATTTATTTATAAGTAAAAGTATGTGCACCCTTTCTTTCAGAATGTGGTGTGACTCCTTGTGCAGTAATAACTGCAGATAAACGTTTGGGGTAAGTGTTGATCATCTGCACGTCGGCTCGGAGGAGTTTTATCCCGTTCCTCAGTACAGAACAGCTTCAGCTCTGGGATGTTGGTGTGTTTCCTCACATGAACGGCTCGCTTCAGGTTCTTCCACAACATCTCTACTGGATTGAGGTCGGGACTTTGACTCGGCCGTTCCAAAA
>NC_030440.2:18010788-18020788 GCF_001660625.3 Ictalurus punctatus | reverse complement strand
TACTTAAGGCCCAGAGAAGATGTACCCGACTCTGTCATGACAAGGTTGTAGAATTGCTATAAGCATTCGTTGGACTCTTATAAGCAGTAATATGATGTGTAATGTTACTTACATCACTTAGAAAGCCACGGTGCATCGTGGCTATTTTGTGACATGCCAGAAGTGCACTGAGGTTAAGGCGCTCTTACGTCCACGTTATGTCATGTGTAAGTTGACTCAGGTGTGACGTTAGTATGACACTGTAATTGATGAAAGAAAGAGAAGAAAAGTCATTATGACACTTCATGCCTGCTGGAATCGACGCTCCGTGTAGATTTGTGCAGATTTGTCTAATGTAAGCTTCAGATCATCTACATCACTTCGCTCAGCATGACAGATCAAAGCAGTCTTTGTGACCGCTGACGCCATTTAAACATTCATGTAGGGTTATGTCGTGAAAATGTCGAGTCATAACACATGTAATGTCAACTTTAAAACGTCATCTACGTCACTTAACTCGGACGTTATTCCAGCTTGACGTCGCGATTGATGTAAGCAGGCAGTATGACAGTAGGACATGAAGTGTTCATGTAGGTGTCACAAGATGTTTATGTAGGCATCATGTAGCCTTATTTAAACAGTGTGTGTTTTTTTAATGCTATGCAAATTTTTTTTTTGCGAAGCGTTGAAATGAAAACCTGTCCTCGTTAGCGTCCACGGTCTCTTTCCCTGCAGACATGTGACCGAGCGTCTGAAAAAGGACGTCGCCGAGATGAACCGTCAGCTTCCGGGCTTTAGACCGGGCCTGGTGGTGCTACAAGTTAGTCTTGTGTTTCTTTTCTTTTCTTTTTTTAATCTCCATTAATATTAGAATTTTTTTTTTCTGGTAATAAAAGGTGAACACGGTTTTCCTCTGATAATCTGACTCAGTACTTTCTTTTATTCTTTCTTCTTCCTTTTTTGCTTTTCTTTCTCCCTCCAGCTGGTCATTTGGTAACGTGGCATTCTCTTTTCCTTTACCTCTCTCACATAAGAAAATATGATAACACTTTCTCTGGAGGAAATATCTATAATGACGGATTGATACGTCCGTAACTTGTTATAGTGACTTAATAAATCATTATACACAATGTTTTAATTATTTAAAACGGTTCGAGTGAGGGTAGATTATTAACAGGTTATAATAGCTTATCAGTTATATTTGTTTTATATATATATATATATATATATATATATATATATATATATATATATATATATATACATATACTTTTTTTTAAAAGGCTGGCTTGATAGCTATAGTATATAACAATTTGTATAAGGTCTTATGAATGCATATTAACATGATATGGATTCAATTCAATTCAATTCAATTTTATTTGTACAGCGCTTTTTACAATAGACATTGTCTCAAAGCAGCTTTACAGAAATATCAACACGGTGTACAGATATTAAAGGTGCGAATTTATCCCAATGGAGCAAGCCACTGAGTGGCGACGGTGGTGAGGAAAAACTCCCTAAGATGTTAAGAGGAAGAAAGCTTGAGAGGAACCCGACTCAGAAGCGAACCCGTCCTCATCTGGGGAACGACGGATAGTGTGAAAAAGTTCATTATGGATTTCTATGCAGTCTGTTTGGCCGTATTGTACTGTGTATTCACAGTTCATTATAAATATGACTTTCATAGAAAGTGTTGTCAAAATTGAACTGCTGCTGTATTGATAAGCGAGGATATGTGGATTGTATATTGGGTTAGTGTGTTTATGTTCACAATATACCAGTGTATGACCCCATTTTGACCTCATACACCAGTACGTGACCTCATTCTGACCCCACACACCAGTGTATGACCTCATTTTGACCCCACACACCAGTGTGACCCCATTTTGTCCACCGTACACCAGTGTGACCCCATTTTGTCCACCGTACACCAGTGTGACTCCATTCCGTCCACCGTACACCAGTGTGACCCCATTTTGTCCACCGTACACCAGTTTGACTCCATTTTGACCCATTT
This sequence comes from Ictalurus punctatus, assembly GCF_001660625.3. Classification (NCBI taxonomy): domain Eukaryota; kingdom Metazoa; phylum Chordata; class Actinopteri; order Siluriformes; family Ictaluridae; genus Ictalurus; species Ictalurus punctatus. The sequence goes on along the minus strand of NC_030440.2, from coordinate 18,018,792 downwards.
TCCGAGTCAGTTTCCGTCTGTTATGGACTCCCTTTGCTGTCTTATGAGCTATCAGGATCTACTTAGCTTCTAACTCTAAATTAATCTATGCAGTATGTTATATTTATAAATTTCTAAGCATGCTGGAAAGAAAAAAGAAAAAAAGATCTACGTATCCATTTCAGGTTGGGGACAGAGACGACTCCAATCTTTACATCAGTATGAAGTTAAAGGCAGCAGCTAGAGTACGTTGTGATTCTATAATACAGTCTTGCGTATTTGTACATTTGTAAATGTTACCGTGATTCTCTTTATCTCTCTTTCTCACCCACTTTCTGCCTTTTTCCAGATTGGAATTAATGCCAACCACATCAGGCTCCCTAAGACCGCTACGCAAGACGAGGTGAGCAGAAACAATATCATTGTTGTGTTGCACTTTGAAATTTCTAAATGATTAATGGTGTAGTAAACGTCGGACAAGCTCGGCAGGACAGCGTCGGGAACCGTCTCACTCTGTCCCGCACCAAATACTTCAACGACTGAAAGTCGTGTGAATATTTCTAAGATTTTACTTTTCACTCAGATTGTTGCCGCTAATATAATTCATTCTTTTCATGCATTAGATTAGAAAAGAACGCACAGTAGACACATTTTCACTAGAGTTCTCAGACTTTTGGATGGCGCTGTATGTCGGTCACATCGAATCTGCAGTATTCGGTGATATTTTACATGCTCATCAGGTGCTGCAGAGTATACAGCTGTATAACGAGGACCCAGATGTTCACGGGCTCATCGTACAGCTACCTCTGGACTCCATCCATCCCATGAGCACGGAGAAAGTGACCAACGCGGTGGATCCAGACAAGGACGTGGACGGGTGAGAGATTATACCACGTTTCTGTAACAAATAACAACAAATCGCAGGTTTAATTGGAATATAGGAATATTTCTGCTTTTGTCCTTCATATTAGACGGTCAGATCTCACGCTTTCATCATATAGAAAAGCGTGACCTTTGAAATAGCTTAGTTTAGCTCCAGAATTGTAACAAAGTCACCCATTTAACAGTCCGATTTCAGGGGTTAATTACAGACAGTTTCAGAAGTTCTTGTTATGTTCACGACACCTACGTAAGAGCACGATCAGCTATCCGGAAAACTGCCTCGGTCAGTGTTTATCACTCCTGTTGGAATAAGAGTTTGTAAATGTCCATGCCATTTTATAAGCTCTTAAAACGTCATTAGTGGGTAGTGACATCATATCATGTTATGATAGAAAACAAACGCAAGACGTGATGTGATGTGAAACCAGTGAAGTCATGAGCTACAGAGATAACCGGAGCGTCCGCGTGTATGTGTTTGTGATTTAACTGCAACTGAACTGCTACCTGTGTTCCTGCTGCTGCAGTCTGTGCAGTGTCAATGCAGGGAAACTGGCTCGAGGTGATCTGCAGAGCTGCTTCATCCCCTGCACACCTAACGGCTGTATGGAGCTCCTCAAACACACGGGTGAGGAACCGGAAAACCAAACACACCTCACGAGATCTTCGGAGATCCGTAAAACTAAATAAGCTCGGTTATGAGCGACAACTTAGACCGCAGTGCTGCTGAATTCTGGATTCTGATTGGTGGGAATATTAACCGTGAATCATCACAGCTTTATATTAACGTGCTCGTTCTAATATGTTAACGTTTCTACGGTGACAACTCTTTCGCAGGGACTCTGGTGTTAGAGGTCAAAATGGGGTCACACACTGGTGTGTGGAGTCTGAATGGGGTCACACACTGGGGTGTGGAGTCTGAATGGGGTCACACACTGGGGTGTGGAGTCTGAATGGGGTCACACACTGGGGTGTGGAGTCTGAATGGGGTCACACACTGGGGTGTGGAGTCTGAATGGGGTCACACACTGGGGTGTGGAGTCTGAATGGGGTCACACACTGGGGTGTGGAGTCTGAATGGGGTCACACACTGGTGTGTGGAGTCTGAATGGGGTCACACACTGGGGTGTGGAGTCTGAATGGGGTCACACACTGGGGTGTGGAGTCTGAATGGGGTCACACACTGGGGTGTGGAGTCTGAATGGGGTCACACACTGGTGTGTGGAGTCTGAATGGGGTCACACACTGGTGTGTGGGGTCAACTCATTCGCAGGGGCTTGACGCGCCCTATAAACGGATTTACAAAAACGGTTGATTATGGTGAAGTTCTCTGTAAGGAGATGTTTATTTACAGCACTTGTTTATGGAAGGCGTCTCCAGCGTCAGCGTTTTATAACAGAAAGAGAAATTGGATGTTGAACGCGTGTGTGCAGGTGTTTCGGTATCAGGCAAGAACGCCGTGGTGATCGGGCGCAGTAAGATCGTCGGAGCTCCGATGCACGACCTCCTCCTGTGGAACCACGCCACCGTCACCTGCTGTCACTCCAAAACTCCAGACCTTCCAGCAGAAGTATCTCCTCCTCTTCCTCGTTCTTTCGCTTCACTTTTTTTTGCCCATGCACAGGTGCCGTTTAAAGGCCCGAAACACTCGTGCAAGCATATTCCTAATCACGCTTTGTGCAGTATTTTTTTTGCAATGCTTTGCAATAATCTTGCATGGAGAAAAGGTCCACGGAGAAGCGCTAACAGTATCCGTCTCCTCTGTGAAGGTGAAGAAGGCGGACATCCTGGTGGTGGGCACCGGGAACGCCGAGATGGTGAAAGGCGAGTGGATAAAAGACGGCGCGGTGGTCATCGACGTCGGCATTAATTACATCCCAGGTCTCTCTTTGTAATTCCTTTTTATCGAAAATACAAATGATTGTATTGTGTGTTGATGTGTGTGAAACTTCAAACTCGTCAAATACGCTTAATAATCTGACGTACTAAGCTCTATCGAGGGTCTTCTATCAGCCATTCTTCACGTCCTTCATAATGTACGGGAAAATTAGTGATGCAGGGTTATACCGTATATAAACGTGTGAAGTTTCAAGCGCGTCAACGTGAGTAGATTTATTTCTCACCTGAAGTGTGACGTCGCAAAGTCTGAGAGTCACTTCGTGAGTTTGTGGGTAAACTACAGCTGAAGGGCAGGTATTAAACGTGCAGAAGTCTGTTTGAAGACAATGCTAATAAACGAGGACGCTTATGTAAATACTATCGTAGTTTATGTTTTTTTTTTTATATTAACGGCTTGGTATTAAAGTTGGTAATACAAATAGCTTTTTAAAATCGAACGTGTCAAAATGTTTTTATTCATGTGTACCTCTTGAACAGAAAATTCTCTTTTTTTCTTCTTTGTTTTTTACAAAAAAATGATGTTGTATCTGGAACAATTTTCCGACACGCCGCGCTGCATTTAAGCAGGATTATACTGAACGTGTAATTACGCCGCACAAGAAACCTTTTTAAAACCTTGGACTCTTCTACGATATTCATTGTCCTTGACGATAAACGTTTAACCTTGAACGTTGTCTTGGCAATGTCGAGTCATTCACGCAATTATAAATAAACCACCTGAGAACCATTTATCCCGCTGCACACACAAATAAACACCCGTTATTTGTGATTCTCAGTAAATCAGGGTTGATGTGTGTACAGTATATATGTCTATGGAAACTCTGCTTACCCATAATCCCTTTCTCAGCATCATGAGACAGATACACAAATGTCACGGAGGAATAAATCACCAAGCCATTACGATGTTTTGAATGTCTGATGTCAGGCGTCTGTTGGAGTCAGTGGGAAACGTAGTGGATTTTCCCTCCACAGACAGTAGCAGAGCGTCGGGTATGCGGGTGGTGGGCGACGTTCACTATCCATCAGCTCAGGAGCGGGCGGGGTTCATCACCCCGGTCCCTGGAGGAGTGGGACCCATGACGGTCGCCATGCTGATGGAGGTAAGGGGCTGAAAAAGACAAAGCCCAAAGCTTAAATTGTGTAAAAAAAAAAATGCCAAAATTGTAGAATTTGAAAAATGACTGAGTCAGTTGGATTGGATTGTTGAGCCATAAGCTTAACAAAAATAAGATTAGACTACAGACTGAAAAGTGTGTTTGCGGTATGTAGTTTGTAAAATGGCCAAAACCCTGACGTTTAATTAGATAAATGTACTGTTCTAGTCAGGAGGGAATGAGCTATGGTAGACTCTGCTCTTGTGGAGGTTGGAGCTCCTTTGACGCCCTTTTTCTAACTGCTAACATTAGATTAGATTAGATTAGACTCAACTTTATTGTCACTGAGCAGATGAAATGCAGTCAGCATCGAACCAGAAGTGCAACTGCAACACCACCTTCACGTTAAATGTAACTCTAAATGGATAAAACTATTTTTTAATGGCTGTGAAATTGTTGCGGTGTAAGAGGAATAAAACACTTCCAGACATGCTCTTGCGGTGTTAACAGCAACTCCACCGAGACGCTCTTTCAACAGTACTATACGCTGTAGTATTATTATTATTATTATTATTATTATTATTATTATTATTATTATTCCTAACACGTCATCTCATCGCTTTTATTTTCATTTTCAACAGAATACAGTCAAGAGTGCTGCGAGGTTTCTGCAGACGTACAGGCCTGGGAAATGGAGCGTGACGTACACAAAGCTGAAGCCACAGAAACCTCAGCCAAGGTGCATGAACACTGGGAAAGAGGGGAAAGGTGTTTACACCTGAAACATTCATCAAAACCGGAGACCAGAAAAGGTTATGGGCGTGTCCGTGTTCTGCGTTGAATTTATTTGTGATGTCAGACTCCACAGTAGTGGTTAATGGCTCGTATGAAAGTAGACACTCGGGGCTTTAAGAATTAGCAGTTTCTCATAAGTAGTGATTTTGCGAAATGCTTTAGTCGTGCAGTTTGTTTTGTCTCTGTACCGGTGTTATTGTGTAGAGGTGTGAATTGTTTGCCCAGCAGGGGGCTCACTCCCCTCCGCTTTCCCATCGCCCTGCTCAGCAGCAGCTGAACACAGAGTCACGCTACTCTACACACAGAAACCCAACGGTGTCCTGACTCGTCTTCTACCAGACTTGTGGCGATAAAATATTTGTTTTCATTTCTTTATCCTGATCGAAAATGTCCGATAAGTCGATTCCCGTTCCGCTGGTGGAATGGAACGCCAGTGTACTGCTAGAACAGGTTACGTTCTTGAGGGTGTCTTTCTGAGTCGATCCTTGTTCCACATGATTCTGATCCTAATCTTCACTCACAGTGATGCCCGAATCTCTCAGTGCGCCACACGGAAGCCCATTCATCAGCTGGCTAAGGAAATAGGGCTGTTCTCTAAGGAAGTCGAGGTGTACGGCAGGGGCGGGGTGAGGGTGAGCCTGGACGTCCTGAAACGACTCGACAAACAGCCTGACGGGAAATATGTGGCAGTCACTGGGTAAGATTCATCTGTTTAAAAGCAGAATCTCCACATTTACCACCAATGCAGTAAGTAAAGTAAACACATTCGTAGCAGAATAACGAGTCGTGCGACTGGGCGGAGTTATAGTTACTCGTTTTCCACTAACAGCACGCTCTGAAAGTCTTTTATTCCTCTAACACAACAGCAGTTTTCCAACAATTCCATTTTCTTATTCATTAAAGAATGACACATTATGCGTTTGAACAATTTACCGTTCTATTTCATTACCTCGCTTATGTGATAGCCGCTATATAGCAGCAATGTGTTTTTTTCTCTCTTTTGAAGTTAATACGTTTTATTCATCTATTTATTTTAAAAACCACAGTTTAGCGATAACATGCTAAGCGTAAACCTCCTCTTTCCTGAAGATGTCGAAGACTTCATCTTTAACTCATATAGCTTTAACTCTGACACTGACGCTGGAGACTCCTTCCATGAATGTTAAATAAATAAACATCTCCTTACCGAAGACTCCGCCGAGTTGCCTGCGAATCATCTGTTACTATAGAAACGATAACGTATCGGATCATTAATACTGTATAAAGCTGTGATTTGCAGCTGCACTCTGTCTGAGCTGCTGTTAGAGAAAATGAGCCAACACCTTCTGACCAATCAGAATCCAGAATTCAACAACACTGCGGGATAAGAGGTGTGTGTCCCAAACCATGAAGTAATATGTTTGTTTTTTTTTTCCTTATCTGATCAGATTAACGTCTTCTCCACTAACTGAAGGTCGAAGCATCGTCACTCTGGGGTTAGCGCAAGCTTTAGGGGGACATTTAAAGGTCAATGCTTTTGCCTGCGTTAGACAACCGTCTCTACATCACTGTTTAGGTGTCAGAGGTAAGGAGGTTACATTCCTGATACATGCCAGCAAGGTGACAAATATCTTGTTTATCTAATGCGGTAACCATAGTTACAGCAATGCTACAGCGCCCTCCAATAATATTGGCACCCTTGGTAAATTATATATCTTTGTTAAATATAGGTGCGCAACAATTATTGGCACCCTTTTAGTCAGTACTTTTTGCTAGCTCCCTTTGCCAAGATAACAGCTCTGAGTCTTCTCCTATAACGCTGATGAGGTTGGAGAATACATGGCGAGGGATCTGAGAGCGTTCCTCCGTACAGAACTTCTCCAGATCCTTCACATTTCAGGTCCACGCTGGTGGACTCTCCTCTTCAGTTCAGCCCACAGGTTTTCTATGGGGTTCAGGTCAGGGGACTGGGATGGTCAGGGCAGGAGCTTGATGTTGTGGTCAGTAAACCATTTCTGTGTTGATTTTGATGATGTTTTGGATCATCGTCCTGCTGGAAGATCCAACCACGGCCCATTTGAATCTTTCTGTCAGAGGCAGTCAGGTTTTCATTTAATATCTGTTGATATTTGATGGAGTCCATGATGCCATGTATCCTAACAAAATGTCCAGGTCCTCTGGCAGAAAAACAGCCCCAAAACATTAAAGATCCTCCTCCATATTTAACCGTGGACATGAGGGACTTTTCCATACGGCTACCTCTCTGTGTGCTCCAAAACCACCTCTGGTGTTTGGCACACTTAAGACGCTCGAGTTTGCTTTTGGATGAGAGTAGAGGCTTTTTTCCTGAAACCCTTCCAAACAACTCGTGGTGATGTCGGTGACTTCGGATTGTAGTTTTTTCCTATCTGGAAAGAAATGAGTTATAAGCGATTATTACCTCCTGTATTAGACATTTTGACGCATACATAAATGTACTGTCCTTAATAGCAGTGTTCATAAGGCTATATAACACCTACATTGAAAAAAATGAACCTCGGATCAAACAAAAAAAGGTCACGCTGTAATAAAGACCTGCGAACACAACTGTTTTGAGTGTACATAAGCTCTTACTCACATCTGACATAAAGTGGCATAAGTGTCATAACTACTTATATGTCTCTTATGACTTATGTAGGTGTCATGTAGCCTTATAAACACTATCCTTAAGTAAAGTGACAATCTTCCAATTAATGCTAATGATTATGTCTTAGGTGAGTTGAATATAATTACTCACAAAATACACCCTGCACTGTCTCCTGTTGCATAGTGAAAGGTTATAACAGTGATAATCACGCTGTAATAAGACAGTTATGCCTATTTTCTCTGGCACTCGTGTGAAATAGTTTTGCATTTCTGTTCATAAGATTTTTACACACGTTTACGTGTTTCGTTCCGTTCTTTAAGTTCATATGCGACAGTAAACCGCTATAGACAAAACATGTATTCGTTTTAATGGAATAAGTGTGTAACAGGTAAACATACGTGACATTATAAACATACACGCCGTTATAAACGCTGCTCGTACGCAGGAGCTGCCGTCGGAGGCGGATATTCTCAGATCTCCATAGAGGAGGTGTGTGCTTTATTTTTTTGTTTTAGATTTGAACATAACCTATTTGTGCTTTCATATAAAAAGGATTTAAACTTCAGTGTGTGTGTGTGTGTGTGTGTGTGTGTGTGTGTGTGTGTGTGTGTGTCAGGCCAGGTCCCTGTTCACAGGAGACGCTGAGGCTGTTTTGGCATTCAGTGGCCTCATCACAGACACCATCACAGCGTACTGTCACTACCAGGCCAAGCTCTCTGACCAGGTTAAATCAGTCGTGTGTGTGTGTGTGCG
>NC_030440.2:17953288-18005788 GCF_001660625.3 Ictalurus punctatus | reverse complement strand
CTCCTGGGCTTCTCCTGGCTCAGTGAGTGTGTTTAAGAAATGGAATTAGATAGCGAGAGTAATTCATCTATTCATGTATTTCTTTTATTTATTTATTTTTTAGGTCACAGCAGGCTTTCCTTTACCTGAACAGTATTCAAAACAGGTAAAACTTGGTCTCATATATATATATATATATATATATATATATATATATATATATATATATATATATATACAGTTGTGCTCAAAAGTTTGCATACCCCTTGCAGAATTTGCTAAATCTTAATACTGTTAACAAAATAAGTCGTGGACTTACTATTACATAAGGTGCAAACTTTCAACGATGCTCCAGGAGGTAATGCTATACATTAAGAGCCAGGGGGGTGTAAACTTTTGAACAGGATGATCGGTGTAAATTGTTAGTATTTTGTCTTCTGGGAGACATGTAACTATCTTATTAAGTGTCTGAAGGGCGGTACTGAATAGAAAAAAAGATCCTTAAAGAAAATAATAGCAATTTACACAGATCATCCTTTATCATAACTTTATCATAACATTATCTTGTCTTGTGGACGATGTGTAAACATCTGTTATGTGAAATAGTTTACTCAGGACAGAACTAAATAAACAACAACATGGGATTTTTATGATCCGTCTTATTTTGTTAACAGTGTTAAGATTGAGCAGATTCTGCAAGGGGTGTGCAAACTTTTGGGCACAACTATTTATATATATACAGTTATATATATCAAGGAAGTTCTTTTATATACTTATTTATTCACTTTAGATGTTATGTTGGAAAGCGTGGCTCTCATGCTTGGATGGTGTAAAACTTGTGATTCCTCTTTGTTCTCTAGAAGGTGGAGCTGCTGGAGAACGGCTGTGCTCACCTGCAGAGGCGGTTAGAGACGGCCAGGGCGTACGGGGTACCCGTTGTTCTGGCTGTAAACACCTTCAGGTCAGAAAGCCTTGATTAGTTTTCTCTAACAGGCTCTGACAGTAGTGCAGGTTTATATCAACGCGCTCGTTCTAATACGTTCCCGTTTCCATGGTGACGGGAACGAACGACGTGTTTAATCTTTGACATGGTGACATTTTCTGCTTCTAAGGACACGTTTCGTCCGTTTAACTTTTGTGGAAGGAGTCTCCAGTGACGTTGGATACTGTGCTGTGTGTAGTTGTGACTCGGAGGCTGAGGTGGAGATGGTGTGTGATCAGGCGAGGAGGTTCGGAGCGGTCGAGGCTGTGCAGTGCAGTAGTTGGTCTGAAGGGGGCGCTGGAGCGCTGGAGCTGGCACACGGTGTTCAGAGAGCGGCCGAGATCCAGAGCATGCTTCACTTCCCCTATGAGCTGCAGGTACAGTGTGGGTTCTCAGCCTTTTAGACACACTGACTCCATTTTAAAGCCCCAGCACCCCGGTCCACCACGCGCACATACACACACACACACACACGCACGCGCACACACACTCCACACGCACGCGCACACACACACACACACACACACACTACACACGCACGTGCACACACACTACACACGCACGCGCACACACACACACACACACACTACACACGCACGTGCACACACACTACACACACACGCACACACACACACACACACACACTCCACACGCACGCGCACACACACACACACACACACACTACACACGCACGTGCACACACACTACACACGCACGCGCACACACACACACACACTACACACGCACGTGCACACACACTACACACACACGCACACACACACACACACGCACGCGCACACACACTCCACACGCACGCGCACACACACACACACACACACACTACACACGCACGTGCACACACACTACACACGCACGCACACACACACACACACACACACTACACACGCACGTGCACACACACTACACACGCACGCACACACACGCACGCGCACGCACGCACACACATGTTTATTTGTTTTTATTTGTACATAGACCTGGAATTAAAGGATTATTACTTCTTTTTTAAATCTTGGTGCATTACTGTAAATAAGTTTACAATCCACAGAAGGTGAGGTAACTTTCTTACTTTAAGATTCACATTTATTTTAGCAAATACAAATTTCATTTCAATCGTTTTCCAATTAATTACAAACAAGCAAGTAAACAAAATTCTCATACACATCAATAATAATAATAATAATTATTATTATTATTTTTATTGTTATTGTAGTAGCTGCATTTTTTGTTTTAAATAAATAAATAAAGTGAGGTTAGCACGTTCGTCTCACGCCTCCAGGGTCGGGGGTTCGATTCCCACCGTGGCCCTGTGTGTGTGTGGAGTTTGCATGTTCTCCCCGTGCTGCGGGGGTTTCCTCCGGGTACTCCGGTTTCCTCCCCCAGTCCAAACACATGCACTGTAGGCTGATCGGCGTGTCTAAAGTGTCCGTAGTGCATGAATGTGTGTGTGAGTGTGTATGTGATGGATTGGCACCCCGTCCAGGGTGTACCCCGCCTCGTGCCCCATGCACCCTGGGATAGACTCCATGTTCCGCGCTACCCTGTAGGATAAGAGCTATAGAAAATGGAATGGATAAAAAACATAATAAAGTTACATTCGTTTAGAATTAATATTATTTTAAATGTTGTTTATGGCCAGGTTTCAAATCCTGAAAGGCTTATATATATATATATATTTTTTTTTATAAGGTTGTTGATAATTAATTCAATATGCAATTAAATGACACATTAATTGATTAAACAATGTGCTGTGTTGTCATGTAATTCTGTAATTGTGTAGTTGGAGTAATCGAGCAACACGGAGTAACACACGAGATTTACGTCAGATGTGCTTTCCACATGGAAACCTTTAAAGGCCACGTCAACATTAGGATGCAAAGACAAATATCCGTTGAGGTGATAGCGATCTGTTCAGACCGATGTATTTACGGTTAAGAGCCGGAACAGCAGTGTATACTCACCATCAGCCTGTGAGAAACAGAGCAAAGTCAATTATCACCTCTGACGTGGAGCTGTTTCATTATCAGCACATATTTATAATATTAAAGACGTAATCCTCACAGACAGAGGGGGAGATAATCAGCAGGGACATGACTGCACACGTGTCACTTCATTCAAGCCCAATACGAGAAGAGATAGTGTTTTATCCGTGTGTGTGTGTGTGTGTGTGTGTGTGTGTGTGAATAATTAAAGATTTATTTTTTGTTTTGTTTCAGATGCCTGTGATTGATAAGATGAAGAAAGCAGCCTGGCAGATGTGTGGTGCTGAGGATGTGGAGCTGTCAGCTAAAGCTAAAGAGAAGCTTGAACGTTATATAAAACAGGTGGAGTTTATTCAGAACAGCATCCGTTTCATCCATTCATGACGGTTTAAATGATGCAGACTCGTCAGATCAGATCAGATTTGAGATAACGTCCTAATCCGATCCGCACAGGAAACGGAACAAGCTGTGTTCCTGCTCATTTTCCTGATTCGTAAGTCTCCTGGTGGTTATAAATGACTCACATCTTCCTGATCCTCACAGGGTTTTGGACATTACCCAGTGTGCATCAGTGAGAGTCGCATATGCATGAGGAATGACGCTGGAGTGAAGGTGGTGCCCATTTCAGATATCCAGGCCTACGCAGGAGCGGGGTTTCTCCGCTTTGTGCCAGACATGGTGAGCTTTACACCCTTTACACCCTCTGTTCCTCTGCCGGATTTATCACACACTCATCTGTAGCGGAGTGAAGATTCATCAAATCTGTGTCTCGGTATTTATAGTAAGGCTGTGGATGAAGGAGGTGTGGCCTTCGTGTATATATATATATATATATATATATATATATATATATATATATATATATATATATATATACCACATATATGGCCACTGTCATTGTAGAGAAGGTGTGACCTTTGTGCCTGTCAATCCCAGTAAAGGAGGCGTGGCCTATGTTCTGTGTGTTATTTGCTGTATATGACCTTTGTGCCTATCAGTTCTTTTGAAGAAGGTGAACTTTCTTCTAGCACTGCTTATCCCCGATCGTCAGTGAAAGTGAAGGTTGTGAAAGAGGCGTGGCCTTTGTGTTTGTCATTCCCAGGAGGCGTGACCTCTGTGTCGGTACCAGTGAATCTGGTGGAGGAGGCGTGGCCTCTATGTCGGTACCAGTGAAACTGGTGGAGGAGGCGTGGCCTCTGTGTCGGTACCAGTGAAACTGGTGGAGGAGGCGTGGTCTCTGTGTCGGTACCAGTGAAACTGGTGGAGGAGGCGTGGTCTCTGTGTCGGTACCAGTGAAACTGGTGGAGGAGGCGTGACCTTTGTAACTATCGAGAAAGCAGGTATGGTTTCTGTGCTTATCAATCCTCTTAAAGAAGGTGAAGGGCGTGGCCTCTGTGGTACCAGTGAAAGAGATGGAGGAGGCGTGGCCTCTGTGTCGGTACCAGTGAAACTGGTGGAGGAGGCGTGACCTTTGTAACTATCGAGAAAGCAGGTATGGTTTCTGTGCTTATCAATCATCTTAAAAAAGGTGAAGGGGGTGTGGCCTATATTCTGTTTTTGTTAGTCCCCTTAGAAGAGGTGGCCTTTGTGTATGTCAGTCTCAGTAAAGAAGGCGTGTCCATTGTGTGTCAGTTTCAGTGAAAGAGGCGTGGCCTTTCTTCTGTTTGTCAGTGCCAGTGAAAAAAGGTGAAGAAGGTGTGGCCTCTGAGCCTGTGAGTCATAATGAAGGAGGTGAAAGTGGGTGTGGCCTTTGAGACTGTCAGGAAAGCCGGTATATGTTTCTATCCCTGTCACTCCCTATAAAGAGGCAGGGCCTCTTTTCCTGTCAGCCCCAGTGGAGGAGGCGTGGCCTGTCTACATGTCTGTAAGTTTGTGTAGCGTTATATAATCTTGTCCTGAAGCCGAGTGAAATTCTCAGCCGTGTGCAGTTGTGTAATCATATTTGACTGGTTTATTTTCCAGTGGAGAGCCAGTGAACTTTTGTGGAAAACATTTCAGGAGACAATGTTCATGAAAATAAAAGGTCTCATGTCAGTAAAATCCTAAACACTCCACAACCCTCTGGAGCGTATCACACACATTGTACGGAGAGTGAGAGAGGAGTGGGGGGTGGGGGGGGGGGGGTCGGTGGGGATGAGTCAACAGCGCTGATGAGTCTGAGAGAATGTGCCTCACACCGGTCACGCGTGGAGCGGATATTTTTATCCAGACGTGTTGCTAGGTTGCAAGTCTGTGCAGAGCTTGAGAACCTCAGCGAGAGCCAGCATTGATCCAAGTGACCTTAGCACATCCGGACGATTTATAGATCAGTTTTTTTGTTTTTGTTTTTTTTCTGAGCGTTTTAACTGTGTGTGTGTGTGTGTGTTGTTGTTGTTTTTTGTAATTTCTTCTGCATGTTTTAAATATAAACGCGTGTTGATATCAGGAGCGAGTCTCGGGTGCGGATTCGACCAGATGGTGTTATTCATATCAAGTTGCTGATTTTTCTCATGCTGAAAAGAGGAAGGATTGTTTTTGTTTGTTGTTTTTTTTAAAGTTATTTATTCAGACAGCTTTAACAAACCTACACTGTTGATTCGAATGTGCCATTGCTGGTAACACTTTAATCAAGAGCGGTGTTAAAAAAATCCATAAGGGTGGTGTTATTAGACCTGTATGACACCTACATAAACCCTTCATGGATGATAAACCTGTTCATAAAGGTTTATTCCACTAGGTGTCCACAGGTATTTGTTGTTGTTTTACGTCAAGGCATAACACCGAGTGACATAGAGTTTAAGATTGTGTTATGACACTATAATAACACAGTTATACAGTTATGTATATGTCACGTGTGGTATGACACTTCCTGGAACGTTTATCCTGTAATAATTCATTTATATATAGCTATGTGATATATTGTTGACATAAGGTTGTGACAGTTACGTATATCTATGTCATGTGACGTAGATGTTGACGTTCTTACGGTCGATAACGTTCCAGAATGCTGACACTATAACAGCACCGTTATGTGTGTTTTCTATGACCCCGAAACGCTACATGTTTCCTATTTCTGCTTATAAGGTCTTTATGAACGCCTATGTCATTGACATGACACTCCGATGACAGCGTTATGTACAGTATATTTTATTGGTCCTCAGAGAGCATGCTGATATAATTGCAATTGGTTGTATGATTTTGCTTCAAGGTCATGTTCATAGGGCTTCATAACACCTACACAAGCCCTTCATGACAATTAACGTAATGCCGAGGGCTTTTCAAGATTTTCTCTGCGTTAGAATGGGTTTTAAGGTTGATATTGAAATACGCATTATTACTGTACCATCACGCGATGCTGACATACCAGAAGCGACAAGGGATACAAGTGGCGTTGTCAGGACGTGTTATAACAGCCTTATGTCAACAATCTCGCAATCTCTGTCGAGTCAGTTTGATAATAAAATGGACAGAAACAGCTTTTGTGACCGCCGAAGCTTTCGATGAATGTTCATGTAGGTTTGAGGTCAGTTGTCATGAAAAGCTTACGCCGGTGTGATGTAAGCCTTATGAACTCTACCTGCAAGTAACCCTCCTTTTTCTTTTCTCAACTCTATTACAGACAAACCGTCGTGAAGATCCGACCTGGCCCCGTTTGCTTGTCGACAGTCACCTCGAGAGTCCTGTGTCTTAGGTACGTTTGCAATTTAATGCCACAAGAAAAAAGGTTCTTCCGTGGGTTCTTCATATAATGAAAGGTTCTTCGTTTCCTAAAGGGTTCTAGTCTGGAACCTGTTCTGACATGAAAACACTCGGTTCTCTCAGAAGGACAAATAAACCCTTCATGACAACTCATATAAACCTACAAACCTGTTTATAAACGCTCGCCCCAACGAGCATCAACTGACCTAAAGACAAGTCGACATGACACTGTGTCTATCTCAAGTGACCTAGAATTTGTAGACATACGATAGCGTTATGCTAAAGCGGCTTTCCTATTCCTGCTTAAATGAATTTCCTCCGGGATGATCGCGACTCTGTAATAACACTCTACCGACAGACTTATGTACAGGTTATTTCTCACTTAACTCTTAATACGAGCGAGTTCAATTCGACAGCATTGTCTCGTGTTCTTTAAGGGTTCGTAGCTTCCTTCAAGGGAACCCAAATGCGACTCTGTTGTAAGGTTCAGCATAGAACCTTCTAGAGGTTTTCTCAGTAGGACGACCGAAGAACGCTTACCCGTCCTACCTTCAACGCTTGACAACGGATATAAACATATACCTGTTCATGATGGCTTATTCCAATAAATGTCAAATGACATAACGACTTTGTCTCGTAAATGACAAGACGTGACACAACGCCAGTGTCACGTGGCATAGATTTTTGTAGCTGTTGTGTTATGACGTGTAACACCATAGTTGTGTTATAGTTATGCGCGTTCCTCTGAACCCTAAGTAAAGTTTGTTTCCGATTTCCGTTTATAAGATTTAATGCATATCTGTGATTTTTTTTTTTTTTTTTGTCCCTTAATTAGAGTGAGTTTGGTTTGGCAGCTTGCGCTCTGTTATAGAACCTTTAAGGAAGAAACCTTAAGGGTTCTAGATTTGACGCCTACATATACCCGTCATTACACCTGATATAAACCTCCATACGTGTTTATAAAGCCTTGATCCAATAAGCATCAGCTTCTTCAAGTGAATGGAATTGAAGCAGAAACACTCTGTTGTACGTAGAATCTTGAACGATTGTTTATTTCCGCCACCGGGAGAACCGAAGAATCTTTAAGGGTCCTAGATTCGACACCTGCATGAAACATCTGACCTGTTTATACAGGCTTCCAATAAAGCGCCAAGTTTTGAACAGTAGCACGTGGTTTTAGTGTGGAACCCACGCTGATTGGGAAACACTCTGGAGTAGGGTTCTACGAAGAACCTTTAAGGGACAGCCACATAACCTTCAGGGGTTCTAGACGTGACTTTTTGTTTCCATGCATGTGCAGTTAGGATGGTAAATGAAGGTTTTTAATCCATTGCTGGATTTGTTTTCCATTTCAGGATGGAGTTCCAGCTCCGCAGAAAAGCAGGTCACGTTCTGAG
Organism: Ictalurus punctatus; assembly: GCF_001660625.3. NCBI lineage: Eukaryota > Metazoa > Chordata > Actinopteri > Siluriformes > Ictaluridae > Ictalurus > Ictalurus punctatus. The sequence goes on along the minus strand of NC_030440.2, from coordinate 17,997,752 downwards.
AAGCTTCTCAAAAATGTTTCTGTGCATTATCCGACCTGTCCATCAGGAGAAGCAGCTGCAGCTCGGAGTGTGTGTGTGTGTGTGTGTGTGTGTGGGTGTGTGTGTTTAATAATATCACTAAAGCACAGAAATACATCCTGCTGTGGTTTATACACCAAATACTACAGCTGTGTGACTTTACTATTTCAGCGTATGTTCTTTATTTATCAATCAGTATTTTTCTATTTTCAGAAGTCATTAACATCAGACAAATTGTGTTAAAACGTCTTAGAGCGACTCTACACCGAGTGGAGAGGTGATAAAAAAATTTAAAAAAAACAGATTCCTACTCATTTTTGATTTAGAATCCGTGATCCTTTCCGATGGAACTGTTGTATAACACAGTAACACAGTTGCAGTTGTATAAAACTATGCACAAACCTGCATAAAAATGCATTAATATCATACTTACACAGGAATTTTATCATTCATGGACACGTTTACATTTATATAAACGCACCCTAAGAACTGGTCTTAAATGAACAGTTCTAAAAATGACCTAGATTATAAAAATATACTCACCTTTGGAACGACATCATTTACACTACACGCTCCCGCGGTGTATCGGCTTTATATCGGGTACGTTCGTGTTCGGCTGATTTATACCAAATACATGTACATTATCTGTGTTGTGTCCAATTCCACAGCACTTTTGAATTCTTGATTCTGATTGGTCAGAAGGCGTTGCTTCATTTTTCAATAACCGCAGGTTTATATTAAAGGGGTCATATGATGCTTTTTAATGCTTTCTTTCTCCTTTAGCGTGTAATGTATGTGTATAAGATCTGCATGGTTAAAAAGCTCATATTTAACCCAAAGGGATTTATTCTATCTAACAGAGAGCACTGCTCCAGGCCTGCCCGAAACGCCTCGTTGCAAATCCAGATATTACTTCCATAACTATAGTCTATGTAACTATTTGCAATATCAGCATAATCCTGCCCAAAGGCAGCCATGAAGAAAGAAGAGGCAGGGCTTCGGTGAATCCAGGCGCCGTGTCACGGAGACGCTGTGTGTTTCAGTGCGAAAGCAAAACCTCTTCGTTTAACTTTCTGAAAACGGATGAAATTAGGAATCGGTGGTCACTGTTGATTTATAACGCTGTTCCTGAGCTGTACGACCCGAACGTTTGCGTGTGCAGAGCGCATTTTACAGAGGACAGCTTCCTGAACCTGGCCGAGTACAACGCAGGCTACACACGAAGGCTACTCCTGAAAAATGGGGCGGTTCCCACTTTGCTCGGGCAATCTTGAGCTTCTGAATCAGAACCTGTGAGTTTTGTGTTGTGTAGACCTCTGCTAACGTGCTAGCTAAAGTTTGCTAAGTTACCTCGGTTTTTATGTTTGTTTGTATGTTGGTGGTCTGTCAGGGACGTTGATTGTAGCTGCTGTTGGGATTGTATCTTGAAACGGTTTATATCAATCAAATCACAAGAATCCCAGCTTTCCAAAGATATATCGCATGAGTACCTACGTACACACAGAAGCTGTGTACAGCATAGTTAGTCCCGCCTGGGGGGACAGAATGTACATCGTATCTGAAAGGTGAGAGAATTACAAAATAAAAACTCCGCTGTGAAACGTTCTGCTCAAGCCGTGTTTGCAAATACGGTCGATCATCTGCATTTTCTGAATCGGACTCGGGCTCGAACTGATACGGTAAACCCGACGACATGTTGCTTTGGACCTTAGAATCGCTTTAGAAGCTTTGGAGGCTGAAGTTAGCCCAAGGGGGCGTTACATTTCCGACACACGCTTGAGGTTTTTGGCCAATCACAAAGCAACAGGTCAGCTGGCCAATCAGAGCACTCTGGGTTTTTCAGAAGGTGGGGCTTTGGAGAAATCGGCACGTTTCAGGCAGCCTGGGAATAGAGGAACTGCAATACTGTACAGTATGAGACAAATAATGTGTTTTTTGAACATTAAAGCACGTTAACCTATTCCATTACACCCAATAAACAACATCATTAACGTTTAAAAAACGTTTAAAAATCATGATATGACCCCTTTAATGTGTGTGTTCTCATACATTATAGTAACGGTTCATTCACAGAGAGTTCTACACTCCATGTAAACGGATTTTCCAAAAACAAAAAAGGAATCGTTGATATGGAGAAGTTTTCTTCAAGTAAGGAGACGTATGAAGGAGTCTCCAGTGTCAGCACTTTGTAACAGTTAGAGGTAAAGCTGTAACTTGAAGTTTTCAGGACAGTGGTGTTTATGCTCTTTGTGCTTTCTTGGTAACATGACAAGCTGCGTTTTGTTGTTGTTGTTGTTGTTGTTGTTGTTGTTATTGTCTTATTAACTTCAAGATGCAAAAAAGACGCTGGTGAGTGGATGGCTGCTATAATGTGAGTGAAAACAGAAATGAACTTATAACTTAATGTAACTATAAATGGTTAAAAAATCATGACGTTGTTATTTAATAAATAAAATATTGTAATCATTGGCACCTTGTTGTGGTATAATAGGAATAAAACAGGAAGAAGTTGAATGTCAGAGCCACTTTTTGGGGTAAAATACTGATTTAATAAATTTTCCTGCTCATATATTTTCAGAGTTTCTGCATTCTGAAAACACTAAGAAAATACATTTTATATTACTATAATTACATTGTAGTGTGATTTAGTTTAACAGTGTAGATTTGTCTTGAACTTATCAAGTTTTTTTATTTTTCCTTTATTTATTTTTTTTTTTTTTTAGCTTTTTCTACATTTGAGCTGCATCTCTCTGGGTTCTCAGGGTTGGGGTTAACACTCAGGCTTCGAGGATAAATTAGTATCTGGTGCTATCAGAGCATCTAAATAAATAATTCAGTTATATATAAAGGCCAAAACACAGAATGGCTTTGAGGCACCACGAGCAAAACAAAGTGAGTGAACGATAAAAAAGCCCTGCCTATCAGGAGACACACACAAGTGTTTACGAACATGTGTGTTCCAGGTGAAAATATAAACCATAAGTGTGTGTCATGTAATAATGTCAAGAGAGTGTGTGTCATGTCCAGTTAATAAATTAGTTCAAAAACAAATGAATAATAAAAAAAATTAACTAATGAAGAAATAAACAAACAAACAAATAAATAAATAAAAAGTGATCTACTCCAGGTTGTATGTTGTTTATGCGAATCTTACACGATTCCTTTATTTTCACATGATTCTTAAACACGATTCCTTTATTTTCACGTGATTCTTAAACACGATTCCTTTATTTTCACGTGATTCTTAAACACGATTCCTTTATTTTCACGTGATTCTTAAAACACGATTCCTTTATTTTCACGTGATTCTTAAACACGATTCCTTTATTCTCACGTGATTCTTAAACACGATTCCTTTATTTTCACGTGATTCTTAAAACACGATTCCTTTATTTTCACGTGATTCTTAAAACACGATTCCTTTATTCTCACGTGATTCTTAAACACGATTCCTTTATTTTCACGTGATTCTTAAACACGATTCCTTTATTTTCACGTGATTCTTAAACACGATTCCTTTATTCTCACGTGATTCTTAAACACGATTCCTTTATTTTCACACGTGATTCTTAAACACGATTCCTTTATTTTCACGTGATTCTTAAAACACGATTCCTTTATTCTCACGTGATTCTTAAACACGATTCCTTTATTTTCACACGTGATTCTTAAAACACGATTCCTTTATTTCCACGTGATTCTTAAAACACGATTTCTTTATTTTTACGTGATTCTTAAACACGATTCCTTTATTCTCACGTGAATCTTAAACACGATTCCATTATTTTCACGTGATTCTTAAACACGATTCCTTTATTTTCACGTGATTCTTAAACACGATTCCTTTATTCTCACGTGATTCTTAAACACGATTCCTTTATTTTCACGTGATTCTTAAAACACGATTCCTTTATTTTCACGTGATTCTTAAACACGATTCCTTTATTTCCACGTGATTCTTAAAACACGATTTCTTTATTTTCATGTGATTCTTAAAACACGATTCCTTTATTCTCACGTGATTCTTAAACACGATTCCATTATTTTCACGTGATTCTTAAACACGATTCCTTTATTTTCACGTGATTCTTAAACACGATTCCTTTATTCTCACGTGATTCTTAAAACACGATTCCTTTATTTTCACACGTGATTCTTAAACACGATTCCTTTATTCTCACGTGATTCTTAAACACGATTCCTTTATTTTCACGTGATTCTTAAAACACGATTCCTTTATTTTCACGTGATTCTTAAAACACGATTCCTTTATTCTCACGTGATTCTTAAACACGATTCCTTTATTTTCACGTGATTCTTAAACACGATTCCTTTATTTTCACGTGATTCTTAAACACGATTCCTTTATTTCCACGTGATTCTTAAAACACGATTTCTTTATTTTCACGTGATTCTTAAACACGATTCCTTTATTCTCACGTGATTCTTAAACACGATTCCTTTATTCTCACGTGATTCTTAAACACGATTCCTTTATTTTCACGTGATTCTTAAACACGATTCCTTTATTCTCACGTGATTCTTACACTCGGCTCCTTTATGTCCCATATGTGATTCTTGCACATGATTCCTTTATTTACATTTATTTATTGATTATTAAATATGATTCATGTATTTCCGCGTGACTCTTAAACATCATTCATATTTATATGTTACTTTTTTTACATGCAGGCGTTTCTGTCCAAACATTTTACATTGAAATTTCCATATTTTTTAGGCGGACATTTCCATTTTTCAACTCTTTTTCACGTGACACGTACCGTTCTCTGCCGATGACGACGACGCACTAGAGAACAGTTGTGAAAACACGGACCGAAACGTAAATAAGATCATCTCCTTCAAAGCCGAACTTAATAACTGCCTTTTTTCTCGCTGAGATATCGACGTTACGATTTGGGCGTGACGTCAGCAGCAGCGCCGCTATAAAAGCCATTTGGATGACGTCATCGGGAACTGTCAGTCAGGCGGTTGCTATAGAAACTGATGAGCGCATGGTGCAAACAGAGCTTCTCACATACACACACACACACACACACATAGAAACACGCATACAAGCACATGCACTCACACATCGAGCTCCATCAGCGCGCGCTCCAGGACGCAGGTAGGTGATGGTGATGCTCATGGGTTTTCAATGCTTTGAAAAAAATATTTATAGATGGTGCAGCTTGTGTTTTAACATGTCTCAGAAAATGAAACAGTAAAATCTGATGGTCTGTTAAATGCAAACTGCAAATGTGCACAAAATACAGCGTAGAAACTTTATTCTGTCGCTCTGCACACTGTACTCTTCATAAATATCATAGAAATGTTAACTCATTCATTTGTAAAGTGCTCCAGTTGATTATTATTATTATTATTATTATTATTATTATTATTATTACATCAGTGTTTGTTGATGTTTAAATACTTACTTGTATAGATTTGGTATAGACTTTATTACTCATATAGACTTTCTGTGAACTTCTTATATAACTGTTTTGGGGGTGGAGTTACAACCACGATAGGATGATGAAGATAAATGTTTAGCTATAGAACCTGCGTACTAAGCTAGCCAGCTAATTTAAATGAATCTTCAAGGGTTCTTCAGGTGCTAAATGCTTTTAGTTTTAGAACAGTTCTACTACATTTCCGGAGGTCTTATCGACACGTATACGGATATATTTTTTTTGGTACATATTTTATATATTATTATATTTTTACGCATGTTTTTCAGCGTTTTGGCCTCCAGTTAACGCGGAGTCCGTGAAGCTTTAGTAAATTGAACTCGTTTACACGCTTACGCCACAGTAGGAACCTGTGCATGCCCGTTGCATCATTTTTGCTTTTAGAACTTTTGGCTATCTTGGTGTTTTCAAAACTGCTGTATGTGTGGAGAGGAGCGGTGAAAGCTATGTTTGTATGTACATATGCACACAAAAGTGTCTGTATATGTGGGAACCTTTGCTTTAGAGAGGTTCCCAGAGAGGGACAAATCAAAGAGTTATTTACGCTGTTATATGAGACATTTTTTCTAAACAATATACAAAAAAAAAAAATAGTTGTTTCAGAGTACTTTGACTTTTTAAAGATATTGTAAATCACATCACTAAGAAACTGATCACGGAAATCTCACTCGTGTCAATCTGTGTCAAATGCGAGCTAGTTATGTTAGCTAATAATGTTAGTGATATTAGGATATCCGCTTCCTGATTTACATATTCATGAATATTTATACATCTTGGTATTTGAAATGAGTTTACAGGTGTAAAAATAGCTCCAACTATTTTTAGTTTCTTCCTGAGCCTTGTGAAGTAACTGAATGTGTGTGTGTGTGTGTGCGTGCAATATGTCTGCTCCTATTTAAACAAACGAGCACAAAGGGTTCATTAAGTTTAATCTATACCCCAGGCTCCAGGTGGAAAAACTCAGCATCTGTATTTACTTGCGTTGCTGTTGGTTTTTATCAGTAGAAGAACACACAGTAAATAAAGTCAATACTGAGGCTTATCATTCGATCACTTCCGATAATCCCAGTGTTGAATTAACTCAGCAAGTCAATTAAGTCCAACAGGATTAGGAATTAATTCTAAAAGGTGATTCCGTTTAGCAGCATTATGGTTAATTTCAGCACCTATATGATTCAGTTCAGCACCTATATGATTCAGTTTAGCACCTATATGATTCAGTTCAGCACCGATATGATTCAGTTTAGCACCTATATGATTCAGTTCAGCACCGATATGATTCAGTTCAGCACCTATATGATTCAGTTCAGCACCGATATGATTCAGTTCAGCACCTATATGACCCAATTTAGCAGCTATATGATTCAGTTCAGCACCGATATGATTCAGTTTAGCACCGATATGATTCAGTTCAGCACCGATATGATTCAGCTCAGCACCTATATGATTCAGTTCAGCACCTATATGATTCAGTTCAGCACCGATATGATTCAGCTCAGCACCTATATGATTCAGCTCAGCACCGATATGATTCAGTTCAGCACCGATATGATTCAGTTCATAGACGATATGCTTTAATTATCCAATATAAGAAATAAAGCTAGGACGTTTTATTTCTTTCTTTCTTTTCCACTGGATGAACCCTTAAAGGTGTGGTGCAGAAACCTACAACATCCAACCATCCATCTTCTATACCGCTTATCCTTTTCAGGGTCACGGGAAACCTGGAGCCTATCGCAAGGAGCATCGGGCACAAGGCGGGGTACACCCTGGACAGGGTGCCAATCCATCGCAGGGCAAACCCTACAACAGTGTTTACTTATCAGAAAGGGTTCCAAGTAGAACCATTTTAGTGGGCTAGGAAGTCTTAATTATCAAATGCACCCATAAAGAACCCTTGAAGAGCCATTGTGTCCAAAGAGTGCAATGTTGGAAGGTGAATAAACTCTTTAAGGATTCTTTGTTTGGGTCCTTTTGGGAGAATCTGTAAAGTTGTTATTGGAACCCACCAAAATAAATGTTTCAGAAAAGGTTACAAGTAGAAACATTTTTGGATGCTCAGAACCAATAATTATCCAAGAACCCTTGAAAATCCTTTTTTTTTCCAAGAGTTTAGACTTGTGATAGCAAAAAATGCTATTTACTTTTAACATAAGAGATCATTAGTCTTCATAAAACTGTATTCAGTCTGAATTTGGAGCTCCATGTCCATTTTAATGAGTCATCTATTCTATATATTCTATGGTGTTCATTATAATAAAAGTTGGTAAAAGTTCATTTTGATCTCATCCTGATTTTTATTGTTATTGCATTGCAGCAATTTCATCAGTTTAACCCACTGATGTCCGTGGAAGACGCCACCTCTAAATAATCGTTTCGTGTTTCATCGATACGGGTTCCTTACACCTTCTGGAGGAACCTCATTGCACCTTAACCGATGGCGACTGAAGAAAGCAACAGTGCAGAGTTCCAAGAGAAAACCGGCTTGAAGAGAAAACTAACAGGACCACCACGACTTCTACTGGGCAAATCCAGGTCTCCAGGTCAAGATGAGAAGAAATCAAGAAAGCATAGACGACACAACGACACGCCGCTGGACACGGCAGAAACCGAGCAAAGCGCTGAACTGCACGAGCTGACGAGTCCTGAAAGTCCTCAAACTGTCCTGACTTCAGATCTTGATGGAGGAACACGCACGGATCTCCGGGACGAGTGTTCGGAAACAGCTTCAAAGTTGCAGCGGAACGTGAAGAAAATTCGGAGAAGGAGCAAAGCTGGAGCGACCATTAGACGGATTTTCTCCTGTGTTAGGAGGAGAAAGGATCTGGGAATGAAAACTGTGGAGGATGCTGAGGAAAACACGCAGCGCAGAGAACACCACAGCATCCACGACGAGGAACTTCTGACCCATTCAGGTGATTCCTTGAAAGTGAAGCGTGAACAAGAGCCGGTGAAGAAGTTCAAGGTGCGAATGTTGCGCATCTTCAAAAAACGTTCATCCAAAGGCAAGCAGGAACTTGAAGAACATGGAGAAGAACGATGTAATGATACTTTCACTGAAATATCTTCAGAAACAACTGATCGGCGTACATCTGGTGCTGCAGAGCCGCCAGCTGTGGACGAACAGCAGAATGGATCAAGTGGGATTGACGAGGATGCAACCAGAATCCATGAGGAAACCTGCTTGGAATCACAAGATCCCAAAAGCGAGGTTCTGGAAGCGATTTCCTTGAATGTAGAGGTGAACGTTAACTCGAATGCCGTGTTCGTTCATGAAAACCACCAACATCCACCCGAATCTCACTTCCCAAGTCCTGTAGATGAACAGGAGCCCAAGATACAGACTAGCGAGGCTCTGCTAACAGGGCTTGCGGAGTCTAATTCCGATCCGGAAGATCCCTGGATGTCTCCAGAAGATCCGGTTACAGATGGCCCGGTAGTCGATGCTCCAGTTGAAAATGCGAGTGTTTTTAAATGCAAACCCGTCATCACGATAGAAGACGTTCACTCGTCAGACGAAGAAAACCACGACTCGTTTGAAAACCCAGCTCCGCGATACGGCACGCTGTCGCCGCTCGTCGCCCTTAACGGATCCTGTTACACGTTAAAGACTCCGGACAGTCGGTTTTCCGAGATCCTGCTCGCTCAGACGGCGCTGTCTTTGGTCCGCGCAGCTATTAGCGGTGCCGTTGAAGAGCTTTCAGCCGAGCTGAGGAGCCGTCAGATGGATCGGGATCATGTCTAATACTCTCACACACACACACACTAATTCTTACAAATTTCAGCCAAGAATCATGTTCCGTGCTGGTTCCACTGGGGCAGGACTCAGATCTTCGGAGGAACATCAGTGTGCTTTATTTACTCCTCGCTGTTAGATGAGTTAGCGTGGTATAGTTTGCGTGCATGGTTGCGCTGAGAGTAACAGATACGTATCATGTATTGATTGACCTGTAAGTGTTCAGTGTTATCTTGATATCATAAAGATCCTGAATGCACTGGAGACTGGAAAAGTCTTCTATTTATGTCTATGGCAGACATGCAGAAATATTTGCATTGGCAAGATTGGACTAATATATATATATATATATATATAGTAAAAAGAAATAAACATGTAACTAGTTTAATTCCATGACTTCTCCTGCAGTTGTACGGTATTTTTAGCCTGAATGTGACATTATCTCTCGTATCACTGCAGCGTAAGCCTCGTTTCTATAGCAATGGAGAACCCACGTTTTCCACGTTCCTGCTACACAACATGTTGTGTGGTCTTGATTTTTTTTTTCTTCTCCCCACACCAGTCTTGTGGAAATAAAATGCCACCATGAAGTCTCGATCTGCTTTGTGTCACGATGGAAAAGGAGATCTTTGAAGATATTGTTTTAAATAAATGGAAATGTATGGTGAGAGCAGGCAGGGAAAGAAGCCATTTATCTTCCTGTGGATTATGTCTGTATGTAAATGTAAACCATGCAGGCAAATGCGTTACGCTCCGGAGCGCCTGCTCAAGGTCGGCCTCAACGTTCGCTCGGGACCGCGGGAGATTTGGTTTCCGTCACATGTAATCGGTGAAGTCAGAAGAGCTCTTTGAGCAGCGGTGATTATCGGTGAATCTGAGTGGAAAAGTTTCCATTTTTCAAGCAAACTCTTCCCTCTAGTGGTAAAGCAGGATGAAGATACAACCTCAAACAAACAAACAAACAAACAAACAAACAATCTAACTAACCAACACCCTTAAAAAGTCCCGTTTCTGTGGAAATGCTCTTTCTTTCTGAGAAGATCCCAAAAACAGCAGTGCCTAATTTTACTCTGTTTATTTTCATTTAAATAAACCACTGTGGAGCAAAACCCTCGCTATCTCACACACACACACACACACACACACACACACACACACACAAGATAAGATGATGAAATCAGTAGATTAAACAGTATTGTTTTGTACATCACAGTGCAAAAGTCTTAAGCGCATGTAAAGAAATGCTGTAAATTAAAGATGACTTCAAACATGATGAAATGAAATCTTTCTACTTGAGAGAAATACAGGTGATGATGAAGAGCAGTAAACAGTAACAAACTGAACAAAGTCAGTATTTGGTGTGATGACCATTTGCTTTTTTTTTTCTTAATGAGAAGTCTCAGGTAGAATTAGTGCAGGTTTATAAGTCAGTGAGCTGTAAGTGTTATTCAGCGTCCTGCAGAACCAGACTCGGTTCCTCCGAGACTTTGACTGTCGCACTCGCTTCTTATTTTTGCAGCGAAACCCAGCAGCCATTATTCTGGTTTTAGTCTCTTATGTAATGCGCTGCTTTCTTCACCGACATACAAGCGTTTTTCTTTAACATTATTTTTTGAAAATCGAATCTGTTTTTGTTTTGACTCAATAATGCAGAAGTCATCAAATAAAACTCGATAACAAAATAATAATAATAATAATAATAATAATAATAATAATAATAATTGCGAAAACAACACCACCATCACCACCACCACCACCAACTACAACAACAACAACAACAACAATAATAATAATAATTGTGAAAACACCAACAACAACAACAACAACAATAATAATAATAATAATAATAATAATTGCGAAAACAACATCACCACCAACACCACCAACAACAACAACAACAACAATAATAATTGCGAAAACACCACCACCATCACCACCACCACCACCAACTACAACAACAACAACAATAATAATAATAATTGCGAAAACACCACCACCACCACCAACAACAACAATAATAATAATAATAATAATTGCGAAAACAACATCACCACCACCACCAACAACTACAACAACAACAACAATAATAATAATTGCAAAAACATCACCACCATCACCACCACCACCACCAACAACAACAACAATAATAATAATTGCGAAAACACCACCACTATCACCAACAACAACAACAACAATAATAATAATAATAATAATTGCAAAAACATCACCACCATCACCACCACCACCACCAACAACAACAACAATAATAATAATTGCGAAAACACCACCACTATCACCAACAACAACAACAACAATAATAATAATAATAATAATTGCAAAAACAACACCACCACCACCACCAACAACAATAATAATAATAATAAACATGTGAAGTAAAACATCAGAAATTAAGGAATAAAAGGTACTAAAAAGTAAAAATAAGTGAATAATAATAATACAATAAATAATAACAGGAAAATAAAATAATGGCAATATAAACTATTTCTAAAAATCTAATTTAAAAAAGTATAAAAATAGAATAAAATTATATTGATTAAATGAAATGTGTCAATAAAAGTGAGATTAACAATAAAAGCTAGTTAAAGGCTTAAGGAAAAATGTTTCGATCTTTTGTTTGTTTGATTTTGTTTAGTTTTGGTGAAACCTGACGAATGTTTAACGGTGTGTTCCAGATCTTCAGTGAATGAAAACACTCCGTTTAAGATCAACCCTGAGGTCTTACTTTATATAACTTTTAAAACTACCCCTCCGTATCAAGGCAATAAATACATCAATGTCACCATCAATGTTTTTCTAGCTGTTAAACTTTATAATCTTATTTTTTTTATATTTTAATATTTTAATATGACACATTTATTAAACAATAATACTCACAACACAATTATTACACGGTATTAACCAAGAGGATGAAATAAAAACACATTAAAATGAGAAAACGCAGCCTAATATTCAGTTTATCACAAGTTTCATTTATTCAGCACAGTACAACTGACCTTTAACGTCTGCGCGAGCGTTTAATGAATACAAAAACAAATGTCCTGTACGCTTGTTGGTTTTTTCCGCATAAAGAGTACAATGTGAATGCCTTTTTGTCGTCCACTAATCGAGGCACAGAAAGGTCAAGCCTGATGACGTGTGATTTTTCACCCTAGTGTTATGTATTTCTTCATTATTACACACAAACACGTTCCTTCTCATGAGCGTGAAAATGTAAGTCCAGTTATGCAAAGAGACTTTATGCTTATGGACTTTAGCTTCTGATGTGAGCACATATCCCTGCTGGAAAGTCAAACTAAACGGAAAAATGGCTTCCATTAGAACTAAACATGGCCTTCATTCGTGTTTAGAATAAAATGACAGAAAGGCCATCAGGAACCATTAGGAACAATACATTCCATTACAGACCACACATTAAAATCCATTAGGAACCACTAGATATCACTAAAGTTTCAGCAGGAATGACAGGTTGTTTTTTTTTTTGTTTTTTTATAAAGCACCGGTTTTCTACACATCCTATCAACAAAATCAGGCACTAGACTGACGTACCAAACAAACACGCAGAGTCTGTAAAGATCGTTTCAAAAAAGTCTGATTTCATTTGCAATGTTTCTCCAGTTCATCATTTCTGAAGCCCAATTTTTTCCATCAATAACTGGCTTTGTTAGTGACGCAACACATTAAACGCTTTTAGTTTCAAAATTGCAAATATGTCTAAGGCACTGAATTCGACTGTACCGTAATCCCATGTTTGTTTGTTTTTCTGAATTGTTACGCAATAAGGTTTAGTTACGATGCCTACATTCCATCCGATCGTTCAGTATGTCCCTCACCGCTCCACGGTAATAAAAAGACGTTCCGTTTATTTCGTTACTACGACAGAGAGGTGTGTTTTTAATCCATCATTAGTGCTTTGCTGTGCCGGGTTAGTTGCGTCAATCTGCTGAAGAAAACCAACACCTGGCTCTTCAGACCATCAGATCTGGCAACCCCCGAAGAGGAATAACACATCTCAGAGAAGGAGGCGCAAAAATAGTCCAAAAATGTCTGTTTAGCTATCGCTTAAAAAGTCACTTCGATTTGTGAAAAAGTGTTCGATCTGACACGTCGTTGTAGACCTATTTAATCTTAATTTTTCAGTCACATGTCAGATTTATCTTACTAATAATAAAGTGTTGTTTTTGAGCAATTTTCAGACAAAATGTTGGTGCACCCCTACTAAATATGGCTAACTGACGTTAACTATGTACTTGTCTAATGATAGCTAATTTGAACGTACATCAAACAGTCCGTACAGGATTTATCAGAGCTTTATTGCGATTGAAAACGCTCGATTTCGCTGTGGCTTCTTTATTTTTATTTTTCTTCCATTTGCGACGCAAATTGCGAGTTTTTTTGTGCTTTTTTTTTTTTGGCTGAAAACTACCTGATTTGGCGAAACTGCGATCGCACGAAATAGTCTTTCACAGTGATGTTTGTTGGTAAATGAGACCTTTTAGCTGCACGCATGTGAATGCGACGATGCCACGTGATGCGTCTCGGCCCAAATCTGCGGTAATTTTGAAAAATCGCGAGCTCCTCCGAATATCGCGGGGTTTGCTTGATTTTTCTTCATTTCTGCGATCGTGAAATCCTTGAGGGACTGGTCGATACGTTTTCTTTCGCATTCGTGAGCTGAAAACGTTCTGGATTTACCGTGACGGAACGCGAGGACGCCGCATCACCACACATTTCAAGTAGGAAGATCGAGACAGGATCGAGAGCTAAAATGTAAGACGAGGGAAGGGGAGGGCAGGGGGGCTTCGGGAGAGTTCGAAACACCTACGCAACTGTGAGTCATTCAAGATTCTTATGTCCATTTTTCCTAGAAAAAAACAACAACCGAAGACTGCTCTTTTGGAGTAGTAACCCATAGCAGCGTACTCTGATAAGATGTGTAAAGGTTGGCAGGTCTGAGCCCAGCGCCGATCAGTTTAATCTACAAACCACGATGTAAAATACACACCAACACTAAACCCATCAATACAAGAGAACATAAACACACTGATGGACCTTATAAAAGATAACACAGGACATGAAGTCTGAGGTCAAACATTTTCCATCCTCCTGCATTACAGGAACGTTTTAAACACACCCCTGTCAACTTCACACTTTTTCCCTTAATCCCTTAAACGGAGAATTTCCTCATAATGCGAGTATTTAATGTGGTATTTCTTGTGTTATGTTGTATTCTGGGGCAGTATCTAAACAGGAATACTTTTATAATAGCACTCATAAACATTTTCTCACACATCCTGTGTGGATCCTGTGAAGATTATGAATGTTTATTCATCTTTTTAGTCAGTTCATATGGTGTCAGCTACTCAGTCAGGTTAGCTCATGGTGGCTAATTTGCTAGCATTAGTAGTGAACATTATGAATATAATGTTAGGAGTGAAGGAAATGTGAAATCCTGTCAGTTTAGCATGTTAGCTAAACTAGCCTAGCATTAATTGTGGATTATTAGTGTTCATGTACGTGATTTGTTTGAACAATCCTGTCAGAAATCATGTCAGGTTAGCTCTAACTAGCTGTCTTTCATTACCAGTGGAAATTATAAACATCTATTAACCCTTTTTTTTTCTTTTTTAAATGTTAGCTAGTTGCTACTGTATTAGCAATAAAGATTATGAATATCACTTAAAGATACTGTAAGAAATCCTGTCAGGTTAGCTCATCTTAGCATTAACAGTGAAGATTATGAATATTATATTTAGAAATCCTCTCAGAGATTCTATCAGGTCATTAGCTAGCTAGATGAAGGTGGAGATTATGACAATACTATCACCGTGTTAGCTAGCATTAGTGGAATTTGTTTAACATTTTTAAATGCACTTGGAAAATAAATAAATAAAAAGATTCTGTAAGAAATCCTGTCATCTCATTTTAGCTAGCTGGCTAGAGTTAGCAGTAGAGATTATGAATATTATTTTTAAAAATCCTGTCAGAAACTTTAGCAGGTCACCTCATATTAGCTAGTCGGCTATCACTTACAGTATAAACATTTAGCAATAAAAATCTGATTTAAAAAATCCTGTCATGTGTGTGCTAGCTAGCTGAAGATAGCAGTGAAGATTATGAAGAAGAATCCTGTCAAACTTTGCAGTTGAAGATTTTGATTTTAGCTGGATGGTGGATGAAGTTGTTAATGAATATAAATAGCAGTAAAGCAGACAATTTAAAAATATTAAGTTCCTATGTACAAATCAATCTACCTTCTAGGTAACAAGCAAGCTCAGTAATTAGCATGTTAGCTAGCTAAATGACTAATTATCAAGTCGATGTTGCTCCATGTAGTTGTTACTTATTTAAGTCAGGAGTGGAAATTTACAAGGGTGTGTTAAAAATGCAATGGAATGCAGGGAACATGTCCGTTATGTTAGGGGAAGGCGTCATTCCACCGCCACGGCATCTACGCTCTCATGAGAGACTTCTGAGTCCAGCGAGTAGCACGAGCTGCCATTATCCTGGGCAACTTCGTCGATTTCTGACGTTCCCTCGCTGGGATGGATCAGCGGTTCACCGAAGCGCCCGTAACGATGTTGCCGCAGTGGCTTGCCCACATGGGCGAACATGTGCTCCTGCAGCTGGCTCTTCTGTGAAAAGCGCAAGTTACAGACTGCGCATGCCATCTTTCTTTTACGTGTAAAGCCCGCAGGTGGACTTCCTGTGCCTGCCGCACCTCGCCTTAACTCTGACGCCAACTCGTCTGCTAGTGCGTGGCACTGTCGCTCTTCCATTGGTCCTTTAATGTCCCCCCTGCTGTCTTCGGAAGGTCCTTCCATGAGGGCGCATGCCGCGTGGGTGAAAAGATGTTCCTGTAGTCCTTCAGGAGAGAGGCATCGTTCTCCACATTGAGGACACAGCAGCGCCAGAGGGCCGTCCTTAAAACCACCAGCTTGGCACGGGCTCCCTTGGGTCGAAGGCAGGGACGCAGGCGCTCGTGGTTCCTCACCCTCATCCGGCTCCTCCTCTTCCTGCTTGATCCGTGACAAGATGTCACACTCGTCCCCTGAGGTGATGGCGCGCAGACTGAGGGACTGGTGCTCCGACGTGTGCCCTTCGATCCCTGATAAAGCTGGCAGCGGACGGCTACGCGAGCCACCTCGCCTGTCTTCAGGTTCCCGTGCCCCGCTAGCCTTCATGCCCGGCGACTCCTTAGTGCCGAGCTGGGAAGAGATCTGGATGCCGTACAGGTTGGATATGCGGATGGGGTCTGAGGAGGCGTCAGATCCACCGTCAGTTGCTTTGTGGCACAGCTGGTACGCGTGGAGGAACTTGATCCCGTCCTGTAACCGACCCTGATCCACAGGCTGCTTGGGGCCGTTGCCTGTGTACATGATGTGCAACAGGTAGCTGAAGACGTCTGGCTGGATGTCGGTCGGCTGGATCTTAATACACTCGCTAAACATAGGGAAACAAGTGGAGGATGCATTTAGCGAGTCTACTGGACATTTCCAGCTGTATAGTGCATACTTAAATAGCTATTTATCTTCAAGGCAAATGAAGTACATCATGGCCCAAGTCCACAACCGAGAATTATCGACGATTTTTTTTCAATCATTCATGTGGAGCGTCCTCTGTACACGATCCTACGAACGAGCCGTTACTATAGAAACGATAACGTATCAGATCGAGCGCATTAGTATAAACACGTGATTTGCAGCCGCGCTACTGTCAGAGCTTCTGTTGTAGAAGTTTAATCCACACCTGCTGACCAATCAGAATCTAGGATTCATCAGCACTGTAGTAATAAATAATATTATTCATATTTTTTTATCCAATATATTAGATGATTTTTTTTTTTTTTTACTTTTTTTAAACATGAAAGTTGGTTAACCTGGACTGATGGATGAAGATCATCTTGAAGTAGTTGGAAAAGGCAGCCAGCACTGCTCGATGGGCCTTGAAGTACACGTTTCCAATGGCAACCGTGCAGTCACACAGGAAACCAAACTCCCTTTGGACATTGAGCTGCTGCAGGAGGAAAAGGCTGTGGCCGGACACGTCCATGATGCCCCCTCTAAACCTAACACACACACACACCCACACACACACACACACACACACACACACAGAATCAAGGACACAAAATATAGCTGTTGCCACCAGTTTCCCGTTTCATAACATCAACCTTGAAAGTGGAGATTATTAGAGGTGACTAATCACGGACATGATCAACTGATCATGTCATTATTTTCTAACTAATTACTTAGTACTCAAGTTAGTTTCTGAAGTGTGCAAACGGATTTTCTTTGACATGAAAAGTCATCTATAATATCTAACACGCCTTTGTCGCTTGTCTACCTCACAGTGTGAGCACGAGACAACATGAGTGTGTTGGCAGTAACGGCAGTGAGCGACCCCAAACGAAACCGGGTGTGCCGATACTTTTGTAGCGAAAGAGACAATGTTGAGTGTGAGAAAATATTAAAATACAAAAACAACAACAAATAAAAGCAAAGTGTCGCTCCTGTTCTATAACTAGGTAGTTAGATGTAGTGTCGTGACTCAACATGGTTACTGGTATCTGAACAGAATGTCATTTGGGTCGCTTTATCCTGGACAGGGAATTCCGTGACTTTTCCGTGAAGCGGAAATACACTCCCGATGACGCCCCATCCTAATGCCCCAGTGTA
Source organism: Ictalurus punctatus (assembly GCF_001660625.3). Classification (NCBI taxonomy): domain Eukaryota; kingdom Metazoa; phylum Chordata; class Actinopteri; order Siluriformes; family Ictaluridae; genus Ictalurus; species Ictalurus punctatus. Next base: position 17,979,834 of record NC_030440.2, on the reverse strand, counting down.
TTGCAACACACCACGCACACACACATCCACACACTCATGAACAGATAGTGGTAATTCACTGCAGCCAACCCATATACGGGCCTGATACTGGGAGTTGGGAGGAAACCAGGGAACCCGGAGGAAACAGGTTGAATTATTATTATTATTATTATTATTATTATTATTATTATTATACTACAATCATGTAGATTAGAGATGAAAGCACACTAGGCGACCTCTGTTGGTGAATATTATTATTTTATTTTATTAATTTGCACATTTTTGGGAAAATCTACATAGCCCAGATGTTTACATCTGGATGGGAGTGTACCAACCGTCATGGTGCATACAGTCGCGCTCAGTTCCATCTATTAACAGATGCACAAATAACAACAATAATAATAATAAAAACAGCCTTTATTTCTCCTGCATTCACAACTCACTCGTTGTTTTTGTGTGTGTTTGAAGGACAGCACCTTGAAATCCTGCTTCACACACGCATTTATTGTTTGACGTGATGAAGTGTTTAATACAGGAGAGGGGGGGGATGGGGGGGGGGGATCAACGTTGCATAACAACACTTGGAAATAGCGCGAGCCCGTAACGTGAAATACGTGCACCAAATAATGAAGCAATGCATGAAGAGAAAGCAGTTGATGCATGTGTTGAAGGCAGCACTGCATCCGTTTTCATTCACGGCTCTGTCTGCAGCAATGAATGACAAAACCCCGAGCTCCTTTTTCATGCATTTCCGCAAATGAAGCATGCACGTGCGCGAAAACGTTCCCGTGAGTAAAGAAAAGGCGTCCTTACCGCCTCTCACCGCGCAATCTGCTCGGGTTTCTCGGGTTATGCTCCTGCAAGGGGGAGAAAAATAAAATATATATTCTCCTGACGGTCCTTCCTGAGCGACTGACGTGTTGGTCACGTGACCGTAACGTGCCCATACGAAATGCTTAGCAAAAAAAAAAAAAAAAAAAAAAAAAAAATGAAACGCATTTCTGAAGGTTTTGTGAGGAAGGGTTTGTGAACAGTTCACGATTTCATAGGCTGAGACGAGGTTATGCGTATATCATATTCAGTGTATGCATGCACAGAGTCTGCATGAGATATGGCATTTAAAATGGAACTTTACAGACCTGGAAAAAAAAAAGTGTAAATATTCAGAACGAGTTCAACGTTAACGTGTGAATTTTCTGAATGATTGCTAGGATGTGGATTAAAGATAAGTTTTGCAAAAAAACAAACAAACAAACAAACAAAAAACACCAACAGCAACAACTTTGAATATTCATAACACGTTTGGATAAAAAGTATAACTTTAGAATACGTTTCTTTTGCTATATATCTTGCTGTACTACATGTCGTTATTACTTGACATGTTGTTATTACCAGAAAACATGTGGTTATTATAATAAAACGTCATTATTTCAAGAAAACATCATTCATACTTGACATGTTATTAAAGAAAACATGGTGTTATTACTTGACGTTATTACAAGGAAACATGTTGTGATTAAAGAAAACATTATTGCTTGACAACATGTTATTATAAGAAAACGTCATTATTTCAAGAAAACATGTCGCTATTACTTGACGGTGTTCTTATAAGAAAAAACGTCATTATTATAAGAAAACATGTTATGGGGCAGAGTGCTCACTGCCCCATTTAGCTTCACGTACTTTTTACTGCACCAAGTGGTCAAAAATGGCAACTGCGCCAAACGCTGCCAGGAAACACACCTACTGTATCCGACACAAGCAAGTTATCAAAGTGAACACTGGCATCGTTTTAGTTGTCCCTCCTTTCTCTACATTATCCAGGTTCATCTACACTGTTAACCAAACTAGCTGCATTGTTCATGTTCACCAACTACTTATAAAATTGTAATGTCCGACATCAGTGATAAAAAAAAAAAGTGTGCATCTGAAAGCTCACAGAGTGTCGTATTTTAGAAATGAGTGAGGAGGTGGAGGTGGTGTTAAATCACAGACGTTCAGTTTGATCAGATAAAGGAATTGCACTGTTTGATTTCTGCTCCGTTCTTAGTTCCTGTGCTAGTAGCGCTGGCTTTCAGACCAGACTACTTCGTTCTGGTCTTTTGTTGAAAACTGGTGCACATCTATAGACAGGACGGTATAGTTAGTTTGTTCAAGTTCAAGTCACGTCAACTCTCAACTGCCTGTTACGAAGTTAGTCTAAAAATTCACTCCACAGTGAAGACTCTCGACTTCGCTTCCCTGCTGAAAAAAGCGACAGAAACAAATAACCACTAGAGACCCACAGGGACCATGAGAGTTTCCATTAAAACCAGTACAATTCCCATTATAACCAGTAAAACCATTACAAATTCTATCAATCCCTCCAGGATTTCGCTATTTTCAATCTCGCAAAATCAAGCAAACTCCGCAATATTCAGACGAGACTCGTCAAGCCCCCGAATATGAGTGCACCTAAACAATTCCGTGCACTTGCAATTTCGCCAATTCAAGTAGATTTCTGCAACAACAACAAAAAAAAAGCGCAAAAACCTGCTAAGTGCATCACAAACCCTGAAACCACAAAACCTCCTGCGTGTACTGATATGAGTTTCTATTGTTTTTTCCAGCAGGGTTTACCTGAGGTTAGGTCACTATTGTCTTCTTGCAACACCAACATCCACGAGCCATGCTTCTCTACCTGCAGCGCCTTCCTTTGTGAATGCTCTAATGCAGCCTTCCACGTGTTTTAACCTTTCACGAGGTTCAAAAGGAAGGACACAGAACAAGTTTTGGAAACGACAAACTTTATTAGTTCATTTTGAAGCATGCATACGTTTGGTGTGCGCCTGAAATGTGTGTCTAAAGCGTGCACTTTGGCTCTAGCACGATGAAACTGTGTGAAAGGAGTGTGCTGGAGAAGGCGTCTCATGCGCTTCTCTCTCGCGGGCGTGCATGTATTTTCATGTTCATGTATGGTTGCATGGTCACTGCAGTTGTCTCTGCATGCATGGCCGCGGTAGGGCGGGCTGCAGCGCATTTGCGTGAGCGGGGCCGGATTTAGATTTAGGGCGGGTTGCATTTGCGTGAGCGAGGCCGGATCTCGCGCAGGCAGCCTCTCAGTGCGGTGATCCGACTCGCGAGCGCGGCTGTGCGGAAGTCTTTTCATCCCTGCTGCTACCGCCGCGAACACCAGGGGCTCCGAGTCCTGCTCAGCTCTCCTCCTCAACTTTACAACAAACAACAACAACACGTTTTCGTTTTCTACTTTGAGTTCCTGTTCGCGTCCGTTACCGTCGGTGAGTATCTTTCCACTGGGTTGTGTTTACGCTAATCGCTGCTAGCTTTGCTAATCAGAAAGGATCTCTGCGTACGTGCGGGAAGCTCGTGCGGGACACAACCTTCGACGAAAACCTCACGTCACAGCTCGCGTGTTCGCTTTCCCCCGCACTCTTTTTTATGGTTTTGTGACCGTGTGCCGCCGGTTAAACGCGTTATTACGTCGCAGGCGCGAGCGGATTTGGAGAATTTAGCGGCTGAAACGCGAATAGTTTGTGTTTTACTTTTGGTGCGGTGTGATTGACAGCCTCGACGCCCGCACGAGACTGTTCACAGGAAAGCGGCCAATCAGAGCTCGGGAGGGGCGGGACCTACGCGCTCAGTACCAGCAAAACAAAGGGAAAGTACGCGCGTGCACTGCAGTTCATACAGTAACTACAAAAACCATGAAAACAAAATGTCTACCTTTTTTTCTTTTAAGTGTTATTGTTTTAACAGGGCATATCAGTATAATATGATTATATATATGTATATATAATCTCCTAAACTGCATAATGTTGCTCTAAGAAGTGCTTAAAATTCACACAACAACATACATTACTCCAGGCTCTGTCACATATGTGGTTTCGGATGTAACCTCTACCACGTGCAAAGTGCTGAAACCATATTCAGTCTCTTTCTCATAGGGATCATTTGCATTTCTGGCTTCAACAGCAACGAGGTTTCACTTAAAGAAAAAAAAAACATCTTGCATGTTAATCTTTGTAACGAACGTTCAATTTCATTAGCGATTTACTTTAAGATTTATTTTTTGAATGAAATTTTAAGTGGACGTCATTGTTTCATTAAAGGTGAATGGTTTCCTCCATTACCCACAATGCCCAGCGTAGCTCGGAAACGACGTGATTCCGTGTCGGGATTTTATCACTTCCAAGTTCGAGTAGAATGTGGTGTTAGTCTTCAGTTCATCTCTACCTAAAGAGAGCGATGCAGTGGCGCTTTAGTACTTCAGTCTGTATAGCTGTCTCACCACCTCTTTTGTACACTCTGCCCAAACAGAGCATCTTCCAGAGCTTCAACTTTCACCATAATACCACCACCAACACCATCGCGCTAGTCATCTCGTAGAACTAGGAGATCTGATATCTCGGTCGTAATTCGCCGCAACTCTGTCATATAACGCGTCTTCACTGCTGCTGACGTTGGATTTCACATTAATTTGATGTTGAAAAACGTTGTGAAAGATATATATCTTATATACTCACTTATGTTTGAGATTGTTGGTTGTTTAGATTTTTTTCCTCCCATTTAATACCATTGTAGTTGCACTAGCAATAATGTCTCCCGATGATGTCATAACGACACACAATCAGTAATTCTTACAGGAATAATGTAAATACAGCACCGAACACCAATTTAGAACAAGAATCGCTAGACACTTCATACATATACACTAATCAGCCACAACATTAAAACCACTGGCAGGAGACGTGAATAACATTGATTATCTCGTTACAGCGGCACCTATCGTGGGGTGGGATATATTTATTAGTCAGTAACTGACCAGTCAGGTTGCGAAGTCGACGTGTTGGAAGAAGGAAAAATGGGCAAGCGTAAGGATCCGAGTGACTTTGACAAGGGCCAAATTGTGATGGCTAGACGACTGGGTCAGAGCATGTCCAAAAAAGTCAGGTCTTGTGGGGTGTTCCTGGTATTCACTGGTTAGAACCTACCAAAAGTGCTCCAAGGAAGGACAACCGATGAACCGGTGACAGTGTCACGGGCGCACAAGCTCATTGCTACGTGTGGGAGCGAAGGCTAGCCCGTCTGGTCCAGCAAGCCTGGTCTCAGTGGAGAGGGACCAGAGATGAGCAGATATTCCATTTTATATCACAGCATTATTTAGGCTCATGTGAAATAACCGTTTAATCATCTCTACATTATGTGACACTGATAGTGTCTAGTGACGTTGCCAACTTTACTTACCTTGAGCATTTTGCGTAAGAGCTCCATTACGCTGCTATGAACTGTTACTCAAAAATTCACCAAAGAGCCGTCTTTTTCTCTTCAGCAATACCAACATGTGAATCTGTAATGATTTGAGTAGGTGTTTTGCACTCTCTGATATTATCTGACGTCACCTGGAAGCCCCGCCCCGTGCTCCCTATCACATGCTCTTGATTGGTGTCCTTGCTTTCTGCTATCACAGTAAATAAGGGGTGCCCAAACAGCGGGCCAGATTAGACCCTGTTAAAATACTCGAGGGCTGGTCAACAAATATTATTTATGAATTCTGCAAAAATTCTTTCAGCTTTAATTTAAGAGTATTTACATCCAAATCAGGTGACCGGTGTAGGAATTACAGAACTTTTAATGGACCAAAAAGTCATTGGACAAACTAACACACAATCATAAAGGAAATTGTTATTTTTAACAATGGAAGGTGTTCCATGGTTCTTGGTTGGCATCGCCACGTATTAGCACTACAGGGTGTCCCAAAAGTCTCCATATATAGGGGACTATGTTTACCAGCACCACGCCGGTCGTCCCTTCGTCAGCGGGTGTTCGTGGACGTCCACGTCTTCTCGGTCAGTCCACAACACTTCCAGTCTTTTTGAATTTGTTAATAAGTTTGGCGACAGTGTGGTGTGTGATGTGCTCGCAGTGTTTCCTGTTAAGGTCCATCGCGACCTTGCGACAATGTCCAGAACCGGCCCTGAGAATGATTTCAATTCTTTTGTCAAAGGCATTCTTAAAGGCTGTCTGAATATATATATATATATATATATATATATATATATATATATATATATATATATATATATATATATATATATATATATATATATATATATATATATATATATATATATAATGTATATATGTGTATATATATAAGAATGAAGCATTTTGAAAGACATTTTTCGAAAAAGTATTACTTTCCCCTGTGTATGGGACACCCTGTAGTAGTGTTCTGTGCCGTGTTTGCTCTGATTAAAAGTTGCTTCTGCCGGGATAGCCTCCAGCTGCTTCAGTTTTTCTGCTCTCTTGTATGCCCTTTTATAATGTCTCACAATATTAAATTCCTTAATTACCGCAACAGTCTCTTGACAAGCGAGGGATTTGCTCTGGCTCGCAATGAAAAAGTATCTGTGACTCCGGCTCTTTTGAAATCGTGCCAAAAGATTTTGACCCGAAAGTTTAAATAGGCCTACGACAGAGTGGCAGATCTGACGCTTTTTGTTTAAGGGGTAATAATAATGATATTAGAAAGGGATTAAATCAAACACTTTTTAAATTTTCCCCCCATTTTCTTCCTAAATTGGTCTTGAGAACTTTAGCAGCTGAGAACTTTCATTATTAAATACTTATTCCAAGCAGTTTTGCTTCCTGTTTACTGCTGGAAATCTCCCTGAAGCAATCTGTGATCTGTTCCTATGCTGAATATGGCTGAATAAGCTTTTGAATTCTGCTTAAGCTGTTGTTGTTGTTTCCCAGTCCTTTACAGGGTGATGGCAAGACCAAGCCACAGTGATCATGTCCTGCAGCAGCTCAACAACCAGCGGGAATGGGGCTTCCTATGCGACTGCTGCATCGCCATCGGCGACATTTACTTCAGGGCCCACAAGGCTGTGCTGGCAGCCTGCAGCTCCTACTTCAGGATGATGTTCATCCGAGACCAGCAGGGCACGGCGCGCCTTGATCTCAGCAACATGCAGATCAGCGCAGAGTGCTTCGACCTCATCCTGCAGCTCATGTACCTCGGCCGCATCGTGGTGGGACATTATGAGTTCGAAGAACTGAAGTCGTCTATGGCTTATCTGCAGATGTACTACATCCCCGACTCGTTGGAGGATCTCCGAGACATCCGTGCATCGAATCTTACTCCCTCTTCTTCAGCTTCCTCGTCGTCATCCAGCTCCTCTTCTTCCTCCAGCGTGGTAGGAGGGAAGATGATGTTTGGCGTTCGCATGTTTGAGCATCAGAGGCCAAGTCCTGCTAAAAGTGACCATGTGCCTAAAATTTCAAACCCAGCTACTCAGCAAAACATTAACATATCTACTGTAAGGCCTGTTGAGGATGTGGTTCTTCCGCTTCCTCCAGTACACTCTGAGAATCTTGCAGAGCAACCGTGCGATCTAAGAAAGAGGACCTCGGGCCGAAGCGCCACCTTGAAAGAGCGTCCCCGGTTTGGACGTACTTACACGTGCGACGACTGTGGGTTTGTCTTCAGCTGTGAGAAGCTTCTCATCGAACACATCCTCACATGCACAAACCGCAAGGCATACCAAACCCCAAAGGTCAGCAAAGCGACCGACAGCGACTCCAGCAAAGGTGAAAGCTCGGCTTCTGAAGGAACCGGAGACCAGAGAGCGGTTTGTAAAGGTGAGGAAGACTGGCCCGACCACAAGTCTGACACCGAATCTGTCATCAGATCCATTGCCACTGGGATGGACAACGATTCCGCGTCCAACGTAAAGATCAAAGTAGAGCAGGAAGAAGACTCGGATACTGAGATGGAAAACATGAACGTGGTCCAGGTCAGCAACCACAGCGTGGGGAGCTGCAAAGTAGGCCGAAGAACGTTCAGAACCAATGTCGAAGATAACATGAGATTTGACAGCGAGGAAGAAGCAGGAGTTTCTGCCATAGATGATGGTGCACTGGAAGGCCACAGTAAGGGTCCGGAAGCAAAGGTTTGCCGGGTTAAAGAGGAGAAGCAGGATGGAGATTGCACTCCGTGCGAGCTGTGTGGGGCCTTGCTAACCGAGGAGGATCAATCTGCTCATTACATCTCCAGCCACATGGGACACATATGTGCCTGTGGAAGGTGTGGTCAGGTTCTGATTAAAGGCAGGCAGCTGCAGGAACATGCCGAGCGCTGCGGGGAACCTCAGTGCACGGAAACCGATTCCCCGGGTGAAGAGAGCCCTTTACCGGAAGACGCACAGGCCATGGAGGAAGGCTTGATCGAAGGTGCAGACTTGGGCTTCCGTTGTCCTCTTTGTGGCTTGATCTTCGAGACCGAAAGCCTGGCCGTGGAGCACACGTTGGCCTGTCCTGAGCAGGACACCTTCCGCCCTGCCACGATGGAAGACGAGCCGGACCACCGGCGCAAGCACTTCTGCGCCATCTGCGGCAAAGGCTTCTACCAGCGCTGCCACCTGCGGGAGCACTACACCGTGCACACCAAGGAAAAACAGTTCATCTGCCAGACCTGCGGAAAGCGGTTTCTACGCGAGCGCCAGCTTCGGCTGCACACCGACATGCACAAGGGGATGGCACGCTACGTGTGTCCCGTGTGCGATCAAGGCACCTTCCTGAAGCATGACCACGTGCGCCACATGATTTCCCACCTGTCGGCCGGAGAGACCATCTGCCAGGTGTGCTTCCAGATCTTTCCCAGCAGCGAGCACTTGGAGAAGCACATGGACGTTCACCTGTACATCTGCGGTGTGTGTGGGGAGAAGTTTCGTCTTCGCAAAGACATGCGAAGCCACTACAACCTAAAGCACACCAAGAGGCAGTAAAAGGGGAAGAGGGTATCATGTGATTCGTTGTTGTTGTTGTTGTTGTTGTTGTTGTTGTTGTTGTTGTTTTTCTTCCTTTTTAAATAAGCCATTACTTGTGATAAATGTGAGAAATCTATGCACTTAGACACCAAATAACCTATAAAGCTGCACTTTTTAATGGTATGCATAATCCAGGTGTTGTTGAATTCAGTGCCTCGAACTATAGGCACACTTTATTTGTTAAATCTCATTTCATTTTACTCTACGTGTAACATTTAACGACTCGCCAGTTTCAATATTCTACACACGATTGACTGGTAAACTGGTCCACTTTCATTTGATGATCAATTTTCCTGCTTGACTTACAGAAGTTAAGTATTAAGCCGGCTTTACACTGTACGATTTTCGCTCAGCTCTTCGTTGTTACGTCGATCATAAAAAGTTCCTAATCTGAGGATTTAGTGCCATCACGACCAACGTCAACGTTCTGTCAGCGTTCTGTCAATCGCTGCTAGGACATTTGTTTAAAATCCACCAATTGTCGGACCACGTAAGAAGCCGCCGATGTAGACGGGTACGTTCATCTTCATTCATACCTCAAGCTATTTGTGTTTACGCGAGTCCGTATTCTACACCAGCGACTCTGACTGACGACATAAGCAGAACGTAATCGTTTTCTTTAACGGCACATCAAGCGTTCGAGGATCTTCATCGCACCACCAGACATGGAGAACACCCGTTATCTGTCTGTTCTAGAATTCGGATGAGAGTTTATTGGGATCTCGTACAGCGTGAAAATGTATAATCTCGTCACGCTGCTGAAATCGTACGGTTTAACACCAGCTTCAGCAGGCCTCTCTTTTTTTTGGTGCTGTAGGGGTTGTTTTGTTTGGGGTTGTTTTTTTTTTTTTTTTTTTCCATTTTCTGTTCCTTTTTTATTATTATTGTTGTTGTTGTTATTATTATTATGAATATTTTGACTGATAGTACATCTGGTGAAATCTTTTCAAGTGTACCTCTTTATACACCATATTCTCTAAGCCTTGACTCAAAGGCTGTTTAGCATTAAGGTATACTGTATAAGTCTTTTTTTTTTTTTTTTTATTTTTTTTCTCTTTTTTTTTTTTTCTACAAAAGAACACTAAAATGTCACATTTAATACAGTCTTAAAACACTCTTGAACTGATTCATCTCATTAGTTTGGTTTATTTTTCACCAGTCTCATTTGTCTTACACTTAATCTGGGATTTGATGTATAAACTATGCAAGTCAAGCTTATTATAAAAGAATTTCTTCAATCAAAATACATTGTGCGTGCTGTCGTCATTAAATATTACCTACAGTCGTTTTTGCTTTGTTTTTACTTTATTTATTTTAAATTAACCTGACTGAAATGCAAAGAAGTTTTGCGTCAGTGTTCAGAGATTCACGTTTTATAATTGTTTTTTTTTGTTTGTTTTTTGGTTTTTTTTGTTTTTTTTTAAAAAAGAACCCTTTTATATAATTTTTTTTCCTGCAAATTCTGAATCAACTATTAAATGTATTAAATTAAATGATAAATTTTTTTTATCATTTTAAAATATCCCCAAAAAAAACCTGTTAAGATTAAGTTCATTACAAACAAACAAACAAAACAAAATATATATATATATATATATATATATATATATATATATATATATATATATATATATATATATATATATATATATATATATATAAAATTATAATTATATACACACACACACACACACAATTGAATCATCCAAACTCCACCGAGGTTGAGAAAGGTGATCGAGTCTGGACTGCAGTTAATTAAATCAATATTTGTTTACAAATTTCATTGTTACAAATTCAACTGTGTTTAAATTTCATTGTTATGAATTCGGTGCCTTTTAAAAGTACATTGTGTTTTTTTTTTTCCTTTAAAAATAAAATGTATCGTATGTATAAGCTGGGTTTTGAATATGATTTTTATTCTGTAAAATACTATAAATAAATACTATCTTCATCAAAATTCTTGATTTGAGCTCAAGTCGAGGTGATTATAAATTCCTTACACCACCACAGCGCTGCTGAAATCTGCACTGCGATTGGTCAGAAGGTGCTGGAGTTCCTTAGCATTAACGAATACATGTAAACTTACATGCCGTTCTTTTAATTAATAAATAATTAATTGTGAAATTAATGAAATAAATTGTGAAATTGCTGTGGTATAAGAGGGAAAAAAAAAAAACCACACACACATTTATATATTATCAACCCTGCATTTGTTGAGAATTTTCCTCTTAACGTTGTCATAAAAAAAAACTTTTACAGAAATCCGGGTATAAATGTTACGTTTATAAATTTCTCCCTAATGAGCGAGCCGGAGTCACATGACCGTTTCTCTTTATAACTGTGTACAGTCGAAAAGTGCTAGGTGTGTTAACACGAACTTGTGTGTGAGCATCAGAGCCTTCTCTGAATTCGTTATAGATCTCAAATCAAATCCACAGAAAGTGATCTGGATAGTGAGAAAAAAAATCCATAATATTAGATAACTAGTTTTGTTTAGAAAAAAAAACACAACAACAACCTTTACAGCTAACTGATGAGCTCCTAGAGCTGTGGAACGTCGGTGATGTCCGGACGTGGTTACATGCACAGCTATTTTTTTTTAATCACTCTGTTTATCATGAGTATGATTTTATACCCGAGTATAATTGAAACTGATTCTTTAACATTTTACAAAATGACACTGTTGCTCAGGTCTTTGAGGAACCGCGTATGAAACATTCCGTCAATAAAAACAGCTCATAGAGAATCTGTTATTTTTTCTTCGCCTCGAGGAACGCGTTATGTAAGAGATGCGAAGGAGGAACTTAAGCTGCCTTTCTGTACAAAAACAGGACCTGAAAGTGCTCGTTCCAGACCCTTGTGTCGAACGTGTTAAATAAACGTGTTTATTTACTATAGTACATGCGCGCAGGCCTGGAGAAGTGTGGGACTCACGGGAACACATTCCCGAACTTTCCAAAAGATCCGGAAGCGTTAAAAAGGAAAATGTGAAGTACGAAGAGGAAAAAAAACCAGAAGGACGACGTCGCCTTTAGACGTGTCCTTATCGTCGGGTTTAAAGTGTTCACGTTTCATGAGCGTTAAAAATGGACATCGTTTATGTACGGCGATGAACAGAGTTTAAAATGTAATGAATCGCTGATGCGGCGAAGTTTTCCGTAAGGAAGCGTCTACGTAACACGTACGGAAGGAGTCTCCGGTGTCAGCGCTTCGTACTTCAGGACGGGCGAGTTGACTCTTTTTGAGGTTTCTCGGTAATATGAGATGTTTGGGGGGTTTTTCCCCCTCATGTCAACTTCGAGAGAAAGAAAAGAGAGAGAGGCTGGTGAGGGAACGACTGCAGTGCGAGAGGAATAAAACACTCCAGGACGTGCGGGAAAATAATCAGACCTTGGTGGTTTTATCTTCCTTACTGAACACAGTGTAAGTGCTTTCGGTTCTCCTGGCTAAAATACTCAAGAATAAAGAAATGCTCTAACGAGTAGAATCAATAAATACAAATAATTGTACGTATTTATCTAATGCGCTCAATATTTCGATTTTTGGGTAACACTAAATCATAAAAATGAATACTAATTATAAAATGAATCATAAAGAGGGTCTTTGAACGTCGTTTTTACACTAAAATGGGTGTTATTTATTTATGTATTTATTTAGACACAACCTCTGTCATAGTAAATGTGGATATATCCCCAGTGGATACAGAGAGAAGGCAGGATCTTGATTTTCATCATTTGTGTATGTTTTTAACATGAACACATTCTGATACAACCCATGTTTTTGCTCTCTGAGCTCTTGGCTTTGATGTTGTGCTGTTTTCTGATTGTCCACTGGATGGCGCAGTTGTTCATAAAAGCATCAAGTTTTAAAGTTTATCTTTAAAAAAAAAAAAATTAAATGTTAAGCTCTTGTATGTTTATATTTTGATCTGAAGTCCTGTTTGGATGAGATTCATTTACACAGGATGCTGTTTTGAATATTTTCAGCACTTCTCTTAGGTTTTATTTACACCTGGATCAGCCATGGGGGTGTTTTTCTCCCTCCTCTCCTGAGAAAATGACTGTTTTGTAACCGAGTCTGCGGTCGTCTGATCATTTTAATCCCATCTGAGTCATTTTGCTTTGTAAGCCCACAGGTTCCCTGCTTTAAACCAGTTAAACTATCAGTATGCTCGCCGACAGACGGTGTGATCATCAGCAGGAAATACCTGGGAATAAATATTTGTGTGTTGCATAAATGTGTCAGTATGCATGTTTAATACATTTTATTTGTTTTACGGCTGGTTGTGTTTCATTATTCTGTACAATGATGTGCTTTTTATACAATTCTGTAAAATTATCGTCTTTTAATGTACAATCTTTTTCATAGACAGTTCAGCACCTTCATACAAAATGAAATAATAATAATAATAATAATAATAATAATAATAATAACAACTTGTTGTGAGGAAGTGTGAAGCCCAGTAGGATGATTGATTTAAAGGTTAAATGTCTCCATAGGTGCTGCACTGAAAAATCTTATTATATAACAATCCATAAAAATCTAAACACTTCAAATTGTATTTATCTAAAGTGAGAACATTAATAATGATTGGGGGGAAAAACTAATTCAAAGCAAATTATATCTAAAAATGACCTTTTTTCCTTCTTGTAACTTTACAGTGCCCTTGGGTACCCTAAAAGGTGCATATAAATAAAGTCTTCTTCTTCCTCTGCTTCTTCTTATTATTATTATTAGTATAAGCAGCAGCAGTAGCAGTAGAAGTAGCAGTAGCAGTAGTTGTAGTAGCAGTAGTAGTAGCAGTAGCAGTAGAAGTAGCACTAGAAGTAGCAGTAGTAGCAGTAGAAGTAGCAGTAGCAGTAGTAGTAGTAGCAGTAGAAGTAGCAGTAGCAGTAGTAGTAGTAGTAGTAGTAGTAGTAGCAGCAGTAGAAGTAGCAGTAGCAGTAGCAGTAGTAGTAGTAGTAGTAGCAGTAGCAGTAGAAGTAGCAGTAGTAGTAGTAGTAGCAGTAGTAGTAGTAGCAGTAGTAGCAGTAGTAGTAGTAGTAGTAGCAGTAGAAGTATCAGTAGTAGTAGTAGTATCAGTAGTAGTATCAGTAGTAGTAGTAGTAGTAGTAGTAGTAGTAGTAGCAGCAGTAGAAGTAGCAGTAGCAGTAGCAGTAGTAGTAGTAGTAGCAGTAGTAGTAGTAGCAGTAGTAGCAGTAGTAGTAGTAGTAGTAGCAGTAGAAGTATCAGTAGTAGTAGTAGTATCAGTAGTAGTAGCAGTAGTAGTAGTAGCAGTAGTATAGTAGTAATAGCAGTAGTAGTAGTAGTAGCAGTAGTAGTAGCAGTAGTAGTAGTAGCAGTAGTATAGTAGTAATAGCAGTAGTAGTAGTAGTAGCAGTAGTAGTAGCAGTAGAAGTAGCAGTAGTAGCAGTAGCAGTAGTAGTAGCAGTAGTATTAGTAGTAGCAGTAGTAGCAGCAGTAGTAGCAGTAGTAGTAGGTACCCTCTACCTACCCTGTACCCTGTAGGTACAGTAGTACCCTCATTTACACTGAGGGTAAATGATAAATGATATATTATATGTTACAGCATTAAGCAGCTGATCGCTAACATTCTTGTTTTTTTTTCTTTCCTGTGAACTGCTCTGAGAGCACACCGTGTTTATCTTCACTCTTCCGGCTCCTCTATTATCCCTAATGACATCTTCGGAGGGTACGGTGTGTGTGTTTATATGTGTGTGTATGTGTGTGTATGTATGTGTGTGTGTGTGTGTGTGTGTGTGTGTGTGTGTGTGTGTGGATATACTATGATCTCATTATTATCTCTGTTTAATGTGAGGTGGATCTGTTTAGCGTCACAGCGAGGCGTCTGGTCTTCACAGCAGCATCACAGACTCACCTTCACAGCTGCAGTGTGTTTATACCATTATTTCTAATCACACAGACACAGAGCACATCTTTCTGCCTCACTAGAGCACTGCTTCTCCAGAATTATTGGCACACCTCGGGAAAATAAGCAAGCTTAATGAATATAAGAACACATGCAACAAGTGACGTTTTGACAATAAACATCTAGAGATGCTGTATAGTTTTATTTTTACTCGATTACAGTCCCATACAAAAGTATAAATTTCTTTTAAGATCTAAGGATGGATATAAGACAATAGATCAGAATCGCAGCTTTCATGTCCTTATATTTATATCTAGATGTGTTACACAGCTTAGAATATGGCATCTTTCAAGCCTGAAAGCTTTGAGAGCCTTTCTCTCTTCAGTCTCCTCTTCAGGAGGTGAGGTGCTGATCAGTTGGGTGAAGGTCCGGTGATGGACGTGTCCAGTCTAAACCCTTCCACTTTCCCCCTGATGAAGTCCTGTGTCGAGGTGGAAGTGTGTTTTGGATCGTTGTCTCGCTGCATGATGAAGTTCCTCCTGATTCATTCGGATGTGTTTCTCTGTAAATCTGCAGATACAACGTTCCTGTAAACGTCTGAATTCATTCTGCTGCTCCATCATGAGTTCATCATCAATAAAGATCAGTGAGAACGTTCCAGAAGCAGCCGTGCGAGCCCAAGCCGTGACGCTACCTCCACCATGTTCCACAGATCAGCTCGAATGTTCTGGATCATGAGCAGATCCTTTCTTTCTCCACACTTTGGACTTTTCACTTTGGTAGAGGTTCATCTCGGTTCCAGAACTTTTGTGCATCGTCTCTGTATTCCTTTTCACATTCCAACCTGGCTTTCCGATTCTTACTGCTGATGAGTGGTCTGCATCTTGTGTTGTGGTAAGACTCTCAAAGTCTTCTTCGAGCGGTGGACTGTGAGACCTTCACCCTGCCCTGTGGAGGTTGTTGGTGATGTCACTGACTGTTGTGTTTTGGTTTTTCTTCACAGCTCTCACAATGTTTCTGTCATCAGCTGCTGTTGTTTTCCTTATCCGACCCGTTCAGTGTCTCAGTACACCAGCTCTTTCTTTCTTTTTCAGAACATTCCAAATTGTCGTATTGGTTATACCCGATGTTTGTGTAAGGCCTCTGATTGACTTTCCCAGTTTTCTCAGATTCAGAATGGCTTGCTTTTCTCCCATAGACAGCTCACTGATCTTCATGTTGGTTTATTCTTTTTATCAAAAATGCCATCTTCACAGGTGAAAATGAAGGCTAAAACCAAGAGCAAACATTCAGAGCTGTTAATTCTTTAAACAGTCTAACAGGACACACCTGGGTAGCAAAAAACACCTGTTAGTCACATGTTCCAATATTTTTGATCACTTGGAAAAGCTCTGGGTTCAAACAAAATGTGTCATGTTCTAAGTTTTTTTGTTTGTTTGTTTAACACATCTAGATGTAAATATGAGGAAATTAAATCTGAAATTCTGATCCTATTGTCTTCTGATCTCAAACCCAAATGTCTTCAATGTATAGCGAAAACAATAAAAATGGCCTTGCTGTTCCAATACTTTCAGATGGGACTGTAAGTAAAAATATTGCGCTAACATTTGGCTTTTATCCATTTGGCTTGCTGGTTAGACAATATTTAATAAGCCTGTTGGAATAAAAGCTAAGGCAGATTAGCAAAGAAAACAAAACCTGCTAGTAACGTACAAATTTAAATAATCTAATGTAAAAAACAGGACTAACTAACTAACCAATTCATAATTTATTATAACAGAAATGAACGAGTGTCGTTTCAGGGATCTTCTGCTGTACACTTCAGAATCAGTTAATGCGCTCTGCCTGTGGAAGTTAACTTAAAGGTAAATTAGCAACGTATGCAGGTGAGGGTGAATTTTAAAGGCCAAAGTTTCAGTTTCACATCAGAAGTGAATGTAGCAACAAAAACTACCTAGCTAACTGATCAAACTGATCTGCACAATTGTACAAAACTTAATTAGCTTGTTAATTTAACAAAGTTCTTTGTTTATCTAAACATAGCTAATTCAAACTAATTTACCAAACTTAACTAGCTAGCTAATCTGGCAAACCAATTTACAAAACTTCACCATTTAAACAACTACAATTTGAACTAATTTACAAAACTTAACTAGCTAGCTAATTTGCAAAACTAATTTACCAAACTTCACTGTTTAAACAACTACAATTTGAACTAATTTACCAAACTTAACTAGCTAGTAAATTTAACAAACGCATTCACAATACTTTATTTGCTATATAATTTAGCAAACCATTTTACATAATGTACCTAGCTAGCTAATTTAACAAGCTAACTTACAATACTTAAATAGCTATCCAATTCAACAAGCTAATGTAGCTAACTAGGTAACTCATTTAAGAAACTTCTTCTAATAAAAGACGTGTTTATGATAACGAACAGAACGACGTGTCCGAGGCGTCACACTTTCTTTGTTGCTTTTTAAAAAAATTTTATTATGATGACTCCGTCTGTTTCTTCTCAGTTCTGTTCAGATGAACCACTAGAACAACACCAACTGCTACAGCAGAGTGAGACGACCACAAACAGCCTTAAAATATCTCAGCGTGGCAGATTTCCCCGTGCCATCTGCACCTGTGTCGCTTCATTCCCGCGCGTGGACGTGCCGGCGAGATCGACGTGGAGAAAATCTGTGGGGTTTGGGGTGACGTGGTGCGGAAACACAAATCTAAAGGAAGAAATAAAGAAACATTTGACTGAACCTGATAATTAGATAGGATTTAACTGGGGTGTACAAACTTTTCACAGTTTCACATCAGAAGTGAATGTAGCAGCAAAAAAATATCTATCTATCTATCTATCTATCTATCTAAGAAGTTTATACTTTTTAGATAGATAGATAGATACAGTTTTATACATTATATATATATATATATATATATATATATATATATATATATATATATATATATATATATATATATAACTAACATTACATTGTTCTTGAATCGGAATCCATTATTATTCGTCCACATAATTCACTAAATTAAAATCCACACAGTGAGAATTTGTCCATGTCTTATATACCTGACTTTAATCCATTAATATGTCCATGAATAAACTCTTTATCCTGCAGGATCAGAGCTTACAGTAACCATGATAGGCTTTTTGGGACATTTGGGACATGAGATTAAACATTTGTGCGTCACCAAATCCCTTCTTCAGATATACGGTGTCACCTCCACATCAATCGTTCCTGTGAAACGTGGTTTATTCTCAGCGTGAAATAATCTCACATTCTCAAACGATCACTTTCCAACACTATTAATGCTTAGGGGGAAAAAAACAGGGTTTTGAAAATACAAGAGGGATAAACGGACAGACAGGAAATGTTTGAGACGTCGGGAGAGTAAACAACGCTTTTTAATTCGGATTTCCGGACGTGCTTCGTGTGCTAGTGTAAACTACGGAGGTCGCGTTGTTGCAGCTGACCGTAATCGTTCTGTTTGTCCTCTTCGGGGATTAGATCTTCTGTAACCCGTGTGCTGGATTAGTTTGGGATTTTTGATCGCTGTCTTGTCTAAAAACGACTGAAACGTACGCGCGAGAGTGTACATCTGCCACAGCTCTTTAAGGACAGGCGTGTGTCTGTTTTTTTTTTTTTTTATCAGTTTATACAACAGCATCCTGCAGATATTCAAACTGCGACATGAACAATGCCCTCAAACTACCAGGACGGAGGATAGACGCTTGCTTCTGTCTTTAAAAAGACGACATCTTTCCGATTTCCGAGTTACGGCTTTAGCTCTGACACTGGAGACTCCTTCCGTAAACGTCAAAGGAGCGCCTCCTTACAGAAACCTTCACCCTATCGACCACTTTTGAATCTGTTTATGTTGATCGTCTGCTGTCCGAGTCCCGGTGGATGAGCCGTTACTATAGAAACGATAACGTAGTCGACCGAGCGCATTAGAATAAACCTCGGCGCCGCTGCTATGGAAAAATTCATTCTGAGCAATCGTCATTTGACTTTTGTGTGTTTTCTGTGTTATTGCAAAGTCAGAAGTCTGTGAAATGGATTCATTGTACAGAATGATGCAATTATAGAAGTCTCTGCGGTGATTAATTGACTGGTTGCCTGTAGGGAACACTTAGCTGATTAAAACGCCGTCTCTGCGGCATGTGGTATAACGGAATAAAATAATACACCGCAAAAGAAATGACATGGTAGCAAGTGAAACTATCTTTCTAATAGCATTTCCTATTAGAAGATTACAATAAACTGTTTCTCGACATTTTTTCGTACACATTTCAAGCTTGAAATTACAAGTCTTGTTCTGCTGGCAGATCATTTTGCTACCTTTAAGCATTTTTTTCTAAAAGGAAGCAAAATTATCTGCCAAAAAAAAGAGAAGAAGAGTTCGATATGTCTGGAAATCGGCGTAATAATCTTCTATTTGGTTTATTGTGATCTTATAAAAGGAAACCGAAGATAAATTTGACTAAAATCACATTTCACTTGCTAAGATGTCATTTTTTGGGCAGTGGTGAAACAAACAAACAAACAAATAAATAAAAGCATCATTTGATCTGAAAATGTGTTCAGTTGTAAAAATGTGTTGTGTTATTTAGATTATATCCGAGCCTAGACAAAATTAAAAGCAGTGTTACTTTACCAGCGTGGCTCTCAGGAGAGTCGGGACATGAGGCGGGGGACACCCAGGATGGGGTGCCAACCCATTGCAGGGCACAATCATGCACTACAGACAATTTGGAAATGCCAGCCAGTCTACAACGCATGTCTATGGACTGGGGGAGAAAACCGGAGAACCCGGAGAAAACATGCAAACACGGGAAGAACATGCAGGCTCTGCACACAGGGTGGAGGCTGGATGCGAACCCCCAACCCCAGAGGTGCGAGGCGAACTTGCTAACCACTAAGCCACTGTGACATACACTCCCCCCCCCCCCCGCGCACACACACACACACACACACACACCGAATGTTACTTTAATACAACCCCATTTCCAAAAAAGTTGGGACGCTGTGTAAAACGTAAATGAAAACCGAATGCAGTGATTTGCAAATCTCATAAACCCGTATACTGTAAACAATAGAACACAGAAAACATATCAAAGGTTTAAAGTGAGGAAATTTACTATTTTATGGAAAAAATGAGGGGATAATGAAATCGATGGCCGTAAGACGTCTCAAAAAAAGTTGGGACGGGGTAACAAAAGACTGGAAAAGTACGTGATAGTAAAAAGAAAGAGCTGGAGGTTAACTGGGAACAGGACAGTAAGATGATTGTGGATAAAAAGAGGATCTTAGAGAGGCGGAGTCTTTCAGAAGTAAAGATGGGATGGAATGCCGTAATAGTAATAATTCAGTACTTAACCACATTCACTTTGCACATTCTGATGACATCAGTCCCCTGAAAGAGCAATACATCCCATAAACATGTCTATTTCCATCATCACCACTCGGCTGAGCTTCTTCATCTTCTGCTCTTCTCCTGGGACTCGAATAAACTCTAATAATGTCTAATAACCTCCAATAAACTCTAATAACCTCCAATAAACTCTAATAACCTCCAATAAACTCTAATAACCTTTAATAAACTCTAATAATGTCTAATAACCTCAAATAAACTCTAATAAAGTCTGATAACCTTTAGTAATCTCTAATAAACTGTAATAACCTTTAATAAACTCTAATAATGTCTAATAATCTTTAATAAACCCTCAATATTCTGATAGTTTCTTCCTGTAACACGGGGCAGGTGAGGTCTGAGTTAATTGCTTGATTTTGACGTAGATAATAAATGAGACTCAACTCTAAAATAGCGATGTCTTTACCGTTATTTATATTTAAAACGAGAATAAAATTCAGTTTTATGTGAGCACAATCTTTAATCAACAGTTTTTCATGGAGCCAATTGTTTTTTTTTTTGTTGTTGTTGTTTTTTTTTTAAATGACCTTTTTAAATTCCATTTTTATTCCATTTTCCACAAAATACAACATTAATAATAATAATAATAATAATAATAATAATAATAATAATAATAATAATAATAATAAACAGATTTCCTCTTTAGAACAGAGCTACATGACTGTGAAGTTGATGAAAGACGGCGATGAACATTTCTGTATGGTTCATTAACTGGGATTCGCTCTGCTGGATTAGAGAAGAAGCTAAACATGATGAATATGTTAGCAGCATCATTTAATAAATTTCCGATGATGGTTAGTAGGAATTTCTGTTTTTTCCCCTCTATAAATGAATAAATCAGACATTTAAAGAAATGACTTTGGCCCTATAGGAGAACAATGTGCAATGTGCTTGTCTGAAAAAAAAGTCATATTATTATTATTATTATTATTATTATTATTATTATTATTATTATCATCATCATCATATTATATAATATTTCCTGAATCCTTGAATCTAAATCATTGAACATGAATAGAGTTATATAATATATTTATAGCATCTAATACGCTAGCAAGCACAGTGTATGTTCTCTCTAAGTTAAATCGATATGCAAAACTAAATCATCTGTCTCTATTCCATATACAGTAAATATATTCTCTATATAATATTCTATCCAGAAGACCAATCGACTCGAGGCAGTCCATTCCGCTTCAGCTTGTCCCAAACCAGTGGCTCATGCACCAATTTCGAGCTCATTAGTCCGGAATTACTGGACAGCCTGCTCGCTGCGCGCGCGCTCATTATTCAAACGTGCGCGTGGAGTGTGTGAAAATGTTCTCCTCAGAAGATCCCTCGGTAAATATCGTGTCCCTGTGCGTGAATCTGCGGTGATCATCTGCGTGTTTCTTTGCGCTAATCCGCTCTGAGTGCTGATTTGGAGACGCGGCTTTGCGCGTCCGCCGAACCTTCCGTCTTTCATCTTCTGCTTCTTCTTCTTCTTTTGCGCCATCACTCCCAGACCCGACATATCCATGCTCAAAGCCGACTCTTTCCGCGGTCTGTGGAGTCCGCGCGGGTTTTGTGAAAGGCTCCAGGGTGTGTGTGTGGCCTGCTTCATCCTGCTCGGGCGCGCGGCTCGGCTGTGCTTCTGTAGAACCGCGGCTGGGTTCTGTTGTGTTCTGGAGAGCGACTGACCGGGCTGCTGTGGTGTTCTCCTGCTCTTGCACTGACGATGCGTTCGTGCTGTTGGTGCGTGAGAGATCAGCAGCGCCTGTGGTGTTCTGCGAATCATTAATGGACCATGCACAGCTCATAATCGACATCTCGGGCCGTCTGGAGGAAGATCCAGGAGCAGTCGGCTTCCAGATCAGACTGTAGTAAATGGCCAGGATGATGGCAGCCAGAGACACGGACAGCACATAAGCGAACACTGTAGCTAACCTGACCCACTGTTTGTTGGTCCTAGCGGCCATTTTCGCTTTCTCGTCGCCGGTGTACGTGGCCGGTTTGCCTCGTTCATCCGCAAAATTCCGATTCTTCATTATCCAGCTCTCTCTCTCTCTCTCTCTCTCTCTCTCTCTCTCTCTCTCTCTCTCTCTCTCTCAGACTCACTTGTTTTTTCTTTTGCCCTTATGTTCACTCCCAGCTCAGTAGATCTGTCTCACCATCTTCATCCCGCAGCCATTCCCGCATCACAGAGGCGTTCCAGAAAGCGCCATGAATCCCGACATTCCCATCCAGCAGTCTGCTGTGCACTGTGATGGACGGATTAACACGATCTGTTGATGTTCAGTGAGATGTGATGTGATGGGAGGTGATGGGATGATGAGCAGCTCCTCCAGATGCATTATTCCTCTCCTGATGGAGGAGGAGGAGGAAAGCGGGAATAAAAAAGAATAAACGCGCACTATTCGGTCGAATGGTCCATGCGCGCGAGAATGCTGTTTACTGTTTCTGTTTACCTTCGTCACATCCTATGTCATGTAAACACGTAAACACAGATGTTCATTTGGGCTCGATCGAGAGAGATATACATCCTGTTATGTCTTATGTTTTGGGTGTTTTTTCTGGGGGGGGGGGAAGAAAGAAAGATTAATTAATATGTTAATTTTGTTTTAATTAATCTAATTAAAGTCGGCCGGCGCATGCGCACTCTTAAAAACAAAGGTTCTACAAAGAATCAAAGTCTGCTGTATAATTATACACCTCAAGGTTTTTCCCCAAGGAGATAACTCAGAGAACCCTTAAGGGTTTTAGATTTTGTCTCAAAGTTTGTGCACCCTAATTAAACCAAATGAAACAAAAAGACAAAGAGACGTCGTGGATAGCAACAAGACACAGGACCAAGGGAAGAACATCAAAGCTTATCAAGTAATCTAATTTAATCTATTAATTAATCATATTAAAGATTGAACGGTTCTACAAAGAACCTTCTTCAAAGGCTAATGGATGCTACACATACAGAGAACCCCATAATGGTTTTAGATTTTTAGATCTAAGAAGGTGCATACGGACAAAAAATAAATAAATAAATAAAAAAAGACAAAGAAATTTCATTTATAGTAACCAGACACTGAGTACACTCTCAGAAATAAAGGTACCAAACGGTACTTTTCTTTTTGTCGCCGGGTCGGTACTCTCAAACATACACCTTTTGTTCTTTAATGTGTCTTTTACCAAGAAAGGTGCCAAGTAGAGTACATTTAAGGCTTTATTTTTATTTTTCAAACTAACTTCAAGTGATTTTTAAAGGTACTATAACCACATATTCAGGTGAAATGTACATATTAAAGGTACCAAAACAAGGGTAGGTACAATTAAGAACCTTTTTTTCTCTTCCTAATAGGACCAGGAACGTCATCAACGCTTATCTTACTCATTTCTTCATTTATATTTTCAATGCACACTTTATCTGAGCACCAGAAGTTCTGCAAATAAACTTGATCAAAGGTTTCTGGATAAACCAATCGCCTTAAAACGCTGCGTTTCAATCCATACTTTCTTAAACGGTTCTTTGCTTAGTTAAGCGTTCTTAGCTTCCCAAAAGAGTTTTTGATTAACAAAACACTCTAAAGTTCTACGCAGAAACTTTTAAGAGTTCTCAGAGACACATCCCAGTGGTTTTTAGTTTTTGTCTATAAGTTTGTGCAAGTTTTGTAAGGACTTAATAATAATTGTAAAAAAAAATAAATAAATAATAAACAATAAAAAAAAAAGAAAAAAGAAAGAAATTGAATTAACAGTAAGACATAATCAGGAAGAGCATGAGCGCTTATCTTATCAGTTAATCTAATTAAAGTCAGACGAGCATGCACATCTCATATAACATAAAAACACATCTCTCGGGATTCTGCGAAGAACCTCAGTCGAAAGTTACAGGATAAATATATCAACACTGTTCTAAGGTTGTAGGACCTTCCGAGCTGTAACAGTGACTCTACTTCATCACACCATTTAGTCACTGATTAGTTTCCTATAACAGCATGACACGGAGTGTTTTATTGCTTATAAATCCTGTAGGATCTGCGTTTCCTGTTTACTGCAGTTTGGGAACCTAAAAAGTCCTGGAAGTATTACTAGTGAGAAAACAAAACAGTGTCAGTGTGATCAGATCAGACGTTTACCTCTTACTTAATATCTTCCATGTCCAGCTTTTACCTCCACAACCGCCTCCAGCATCATATCTTTTTAAAAATCCCTGCTGTAATATTCTGAGGCTTCCCAGGGCGCCATCTAGAGGAAGTCACCATCAACTGCAGCACCGCTGCTGGATGAGACCAAGTATAATGTAATGGCTTAAAGAGCTTGTTCACTTTCTGAAATCCTGTTGAAGAATCAAACAAACTGACACTCTCGAGGAGTTCTGAGTCAGAGTGACCCGGAAGAAGAGCTCTCACAAACCTGAAAATAATGACTTTTAAAATACAGAGCTGGAGAAGGAGATACGTAGATGTCAAATCAAAACCCATCATTCAGAAATGACAAGGAAGAAAACAAGACAAACAACAACAACAACAACAACAACAAACCCTACAAAGACAACAATGGAGTCAAGAATGCTTAGCGGTGGAGCCAGAAAACGCTCGGCCTCTCGATATTTGTTTTGTTATATATTTTGTGCTTGTATTTTATGCGTTTGGTTTGTTTGGGTCTGAAAATGTATGTAGATTTGAGGTGCTCTATAATGTTGATGAACCACAGCTACGTTCATGTTTTTATTTGTTTTTGCACCTCAGTGATAGAAAATGAAAATTCAGTGTGTCTGCTCCAACACAAAGAGAGAGAGAGAGAGAGAGAGAGAGAGAGAGAGAGAGAGAGAGAGAGAGAGAGAGAGAGAGAGAGAGGATACCTGCCATACTGTTATTAAAAACAGATGAAAAAAATGTGAAATTTAGAAGAAGGAAAAAGAAAAGAAAGAAAAAGAAAAAAAGGTAAATGTGTTTTATTGTTAGAGAGTGCACTCTAAAAAATACTGGCTTATTTTTAGGGTTGAGACTTTTGGGCCATTTATTTGGGTTGTTCTCTCAGTCCTGGGTAGTTTTTGGGTAGTTTTGTTAACCGTTGGTTAGTGTCTGGGTCATCTTCACTGTCACTTGAATCAATGCACCCCTCCCCCACTCCGACACCTCAGCCCAGCTCCTTGTTCTCCTTGATCCGCTCGGCGTTGTAATATTCTTTGAAACGATAGGGGGCGACTCGGAGTCATCGTCCTATAAACCAACAGAAAGTAATTACTTTTCATTCATCAGGATCTCGGCGTATTTTAACTCGGTGTATTTTAACTCGGCGTATTTTAACTCGGTGTATTTTAACTCTGCGTGTTTTAACTCGGTGTGTTTTAACTCGGTGTGTTTTAACTCTGCGTGTTTTAACTCGGTGTGTTTTAACTCGGTGTGTTTTAACTCGGTGTGTTTTAACTCGGTGTGTTTTATCTCGGTGTGTTTTAACTCGGTGTATTTTAACTCGGTGTGTTTTATCTCGGTGTGTTTTAACTCGGTGTATTTTAACTCGGCGTGTTTTAACTCGGCGTGTTTTGATTGTGTGTTTTATCTCGGTGTGTTTTGATTGTGTGTTTTATCTCGGCGTGTTTTGATTGTGTGTTTTATCTCGGTGTGTTTTATCTAGGTGTGTTTTACAGTGCGTCTGAGTGATCACAGTTTCAGTGAAACCACTCAAGTGTGACTTTAATCATTTACACACTGAGATGAACAGGAAGCTGATGATTCCTCCTCACACATTGCTCATTAACACACACACACACACACACACACACACACACACACACACACACACACACACAACTAACATGCGTCCAATACACGTGTCGGTTTTTATTGCAGGTGACGTGTCGTGGGTTTTTGAAGCCAGCGAACAATAATAAATTAAAATATGCTGTTTTTTCTCTTTTCTTTCTTTTTCCCCAAACAATGGCATCCTAGTGAAGAAAGCTGGAATAAGATGTGGAAGGTTCATTAGACATTTTCTCTGAGCATTTCTGTATAAAATATATCACATTTCTAAAGAGAAAATCAAGCTGATTTTCACAGTGAAGTTTTAATACTAAATAAATATTTTTAAATGAAAGTAAAATATTGACAGACAGACAGACAGACAGGTATAGATACAGTGGCAATACTTATAGATAGATAGATAGATAGATAGATACATAGATAGATAGATAGATAGATAGATAGATAGATAGATAGATAGATACATAGATAGATAGATAGATAGATAGATAGATAGATAGATACATAGATAGATAGATAGATAGATAGATAGATAGATAGATAGATACATAGATAGATAGATAGATAGATAGATAGATACATAGATAGATAGATAGATAGAGTTGATAGATAGATAGATAGATAGATAGATTAGATTAGATAGATAGAGTTGAAAGAGCGATAGATAGATAGATAGATAGA
>NC_030440.2:17938288-17945788 GCF_001660625.3 Ictalurus punctatus | reverse complement strand
ATCATAAGAAATCAGTCGCCAGGTACGAAGCCAAACACTTTTTCCAGGCCTGCTACAAAGAAGGCAAGCTCATACCCCAGAACCAGTTCAGAGAGTTCTTTCCAGAAATTTCCAGATCCACTTATTATGCCTGGAAACATGAACTCATGGCCACTGGAAGTATCGGTTCTGGAGGTTCCACCGGAGAGGTGAGCCCTGGAGATAGCAACGAGCAGGACTACTGGTCCTCTCCGGAGAGCGCGAAGCAGCCCGTGCAGGAGACCTTCGCCAGCATGTTGGCGCTCAAGGCTGAGAAACTGGAAGGAGATCGCTTCCAGAATGCAGCCGTGATGCAAGAAGCGAAGAAAAGCCTCCAGAACTGCATAGCCACCAACACGTCGTTTCCCTACCGCATCTTCAAACGAAAATTCCCCGGAATCTCTCGATCCACTTACTACAACTGGAGGAGGGAAGCCTTGCTGTTCACGCCATTCAAAGATCTCTCAGGAAGCAGGGAAGAAAGCTCGGATCCGGATAAAGTCCAGAATCCGAAGGGGAAGCCGTTGCCGCCGGGTTTGCTGGCGAGTCCCAGAGTAATCCCGAGAGTCCGTCTCTCGAGGTGCGGTCGGAAGAGTCTCCGGCTGATCTACCTGCAGAAGAAGAAACTCCGAGAGGAAGCCAAAGCACGTGTTCAGAAGTCCAAGATGTTGCTGTTCAAATTCAAGCTCAAGTTCCCATCTATATCGTCGTATTACTACTGGCTTTGGAGGTATAAGAAAGCCGAGAAAGGACCCGATCCGAGTTTCGAGACCGATAAAGCGCAGTGTGTCGACGCCACGACGGATATTCTGAAGCAGGAGGAAAATCAGGGAAGCTTTCCTTTCCATGGAAATGCTGAGTACTTGACCAACCACATGATCGACGCCAGCCCCGAGTTCTCCCCATCACACTGTCCTCTCTCCGACAAGACCAACCACAACGAGCGGACGTTCGTGATGGACGTCGTGGCGTTGGCGAACTTCAAGGCCAAGGCGAAACTGTTTCTCCAGCAGCGCTTTGAGGAGAAATCGTTCCCTACGTTCAAAGAGTTCAGGTCTTACTTTCCTCTCACTCCACGCTCCACTTATTACATGTGGAAGAGGGCTTTGCATCACGGCGTGCCGTTAGTTCACGGGTAAATTTCTCTTTAAACGCATCGGGTTCACCATCGCAGCTCATGGTTTTTACACGTTTCTGTTCGCCTCGAGTCTGGCATCCGGGTCGTTTCTGCTATTTCCGCTCCACTACGGTGTAATTGCAGTTCATGCATCTTAATTGTGTTCCTTTTTGTTCCCCCACTTGACTTGACCACTTGGTTGCAGCTCAAGGACATTTGCATGTGTGTGAAATCAGACGGTCTGTTTTACACGCCACTCGGCTCCTGACGGCCCTCAGGCAAAAGGCAGTTCAAAGCCACGGATATCAGGATTTCAAATGACTCTTTTGTTTGGGTTTTGGTCTTTGCTTTAAATTTTAAATCGACTCCCATCATCCATTTCTGTTAAAGTTAAAGTCTTTCATCTGGAATGTTCTGAATCCTCCTCCTTTTTTTTTTTTATTTTAAACAGAAAAAATGTATATCCCTTATTTTATCTAATCCTGTCTCAAGAACAAAATTTGAATTGTATATTTTAGGTGTGTTTTTTTAAGTACGTGGGTTGCCCCCCCCCCCCCCCCCCCCCCCCCATTTCTTTTCTTTTCTTTTCTTTTCTTTCTTTCTCTCTTTTTAATTTTTTTTTACACATGTATATTTTTGTATTGGGATCGATTTCACTTCGGATATAAGGTATGAAATCTGAATACAGGGTTGAATGGTGTGTGTGATTGTTTGTTTTTTTTTTGTTTTTTTTTTTGCACATTTGTTCACTTTTGTAAGAGAAAAGTTCTGCTCTTCTTCCTGCTGCTAAATTCTGGACAAAGATTTTTCTTGTACACTTAAACAGGACACGCGGTCATCCGTACAGCTTTTTGTTCTACTACCTATTTTTGCGTGATGATTTGTGGAAGTTGTTGTAAAAAGGGGTCGGCATGGCGCTCATGACATTTTATTTAAAAATCTAATGTGCAGCTGAGGATTTTTTGTTGTTGTTGTTTAGATTTGATTTACATTCCTGTGTAAAGTGCGTTCAGTGAGTGTGATGGATATATAATACAGGAAATAAATCACATACTCGACCCACGCTGTGCTCCGGTTCTTTGAAATAATCATTTTATCTCGTAATAAATGTAAAGTGCATGCCTAATGAGAGATCTACAGATCTAGATCCAGGTACTAGGATATTTATTCTTTAAAGAAGGTGATATGAAACTCCAGAATTACTCATTTTGAAGCATTTTTTTTTTTTTTTTTAAAAGAGAGAATTTTCCTGTTGTTTGTCTTGGTAGGTCAAACGCACTGTCATTAATGCAGCGTTAACAAATTGTGTTCGAATTTGAGAGAATGGAGAAATTCCAGCATGTGAGCATGCACACATTCCTGTGTAGTTTACTAGATAAAACTGATTAGAATCTCTCTTTTGTCTACATTTAGCTAGCACTAGCATACAGCATGCAGATGTTAGCCAGAGCAGGTGATTTAGTTACGTGAAACTGAGAAAATGTAGTTCTCAGACCCCACGATTAGTGCCGTAGGAGAGTTTACCGTTCACACACTGAACTAAAATTTTACATCTGTGCTCTAGAACTCATGAGAATGAAATCGATGACAAAAAGTTCAGGTTTTAAAACCCCTAGCGTGGTGTTTCACCACCTGATTTGAATGAAGAACACGTTTCCCACATCTTATTAGAGATAAAACAGTAAAATGTGCTGAAGGTGGTCCCTGATCTGAAACTGACAGCACATGCACTAATTAAATATCCTTGCTGTGTTATTCTTACTCAGATCATTACTCGGTAATTCCACGTGCAGCCACTAGATGGCAGTAGTGCGCTGTGTTATGATGTAGTCTAAACCGTTAGTAGGTTTGTTAAGGACATAGCACTCTTGGGTTTCATATTAAATGTTCCCAATAAGGTTATTTTTGTCCAAAATGGGTTACACTAACAACGTTGCACTAATTCAGTACGCAACATAGGTTTTAGTGCAGCCCTTCTACAAAGCCTTCTAGATCCAGGACTACTTCTTAAGCCTTCTAGATCCAGGACACATAGATGCTACATCAATGGCAAGAAATGAATAGAAAACAATTAACATTACTCATTAATTCATTTCATTTTCATTACGTGCTTTATCCTGATCGGGCTGGCGGCGGATCCGGGGTCTATCCTGGGAACGTGAGGTCAGAACACACCCTGGATGTGACATCAGATCCTCACTCAACACCATATAGACCTACATGCTCACACACTCATTCACACCTACGATCAATTGAGCACAACCGACTGTGTTTTTGGAGGTTGGAGGAAACCTGATAACGCAGACAGAACCCGCTCGGACACGGGAGGAACGTGCGACTCCACGCAAACGGGCTGTGAGGCTATACGAGAGAGTTTTACAGTTAAAAAAACACTCTGTGACTGTTATGATGGTCATGCAGCTTATTCCATCCAGCCGCAGAACAGCTCGGAGATCCGAACCTGACGCGATAAAGACAGCTTATCCTGACCACTCACACTGACTTCCTGTTTCTACTTCCTGTTTGTGCATTTTCTCTGCATGTCTTTTGTTAGCACCTTAGTTTGTTGTTTTTTTTAGTCCCGGATGCATGTTTGGATCTCATTCTCAGCTTTATTCGTGCTGTGTGTATGTGTGTGTGTACGTGCGCACACACTTTTGTTTATCCGAGTCTTTACCACTCAGACACATTAACCATATGTCAGCGTTGTCAGATCCAATTGTATTCTTCTGAATCCCTCAAATAGATCCTCTGCTCCTGGGGAATGTTGTGACAGCGATGTATACGCTGATTGTTGTGTGTGTGTGTGTGTGTGTGTGTGTGTGTGTGTGTGTGTGTTGGGGGGGGGGGGTTGTGCATCTCGTACGTCTAATAGTTTCCTTCTGGTGTTTTGGAGAAAATGAAGCTTTTTCTCCTGGGGAAACTGCGACGCTGTGAATTGAAGCAAGTCGTGTTTTCCGTTTATCGTTCCGACGAGAAGTTAGTTGACGCGTAGACTAGTCGAATGACACGTTCGTGAGCGGTTGCTGGGGCGATGAAACTGCGAGGCCGACGCTAAGCAAAGCGGCTAAGTGTGTTTTGTTTGTCTGAAAATGATTTCCACAGTCGACTGCACCACAGCTTTTTAGGGTGAATTCCTCCTGCAAGTCGTTTTGAAGCTCAATCAAATTCATATGAAATGCGTGCGCAGTGAGGCAGAGGGAATAATGCTGTGCTGCGTAAATCTTTCTTTCAGAGCCGCGGGTCTCTGGTCAACTCTGTAGTCGCGTAAGCCGTACACGTGACGTCACAAGACGTCATCACGACGTGCGAGTTCGGCCGAAGCGTCAAACACGAGTACAGCTAAAAAGGTGTCGTTTACCGACAAACATGGCTGCGAAAGAGCGCGCAGAACAATCTCGTGCGATTGAAATTTTGCCAATTTGAGTAGCTTTCAGCAAAAAAAAACAAACAAAAAAAAAAAACACAAACATGCAGCAAAAACAAGCGATTTTGGCCGTAATGATCACAAAAAAAACAACTCTGTGAAATCCTGTATGGACCGGTAGAGAGAAAATACAAAAGACCACACAGGTCAGGTGATTGATATGAAATTAATAATAATAATAATAATAATAATAACGTTAAGGAGAATCATTGAAATATTAAACCATTTTAAAAGCCTGAGATTCTTTCAGGCGTATATCACGAACGCAAGAAGACGGAGGATGATGAGATCCCAACGATCACAGTTTCGGAGTTCGTCGAGTCTTACGGAGTCGTCTGTGTTGTAAAATGAGCTTTTAGACCCAACGCTAACGAGACGTTGATCGGACGAAGCTCTTCCGGAAAGCGAGCCGCAAAACGCAAAAGCACGACCCCTGAACCTCACTAAACCTCACCGGAGCTACACTTTGTGTCTCTGTGGTCAGATGAGACCCAAATGAAACGTTTAGATGGAAAAATACAAATGAGGAATACGGAGGAGGATCTGCGATGCTTGTGAACATTTAGAAGGTCTATGTGATATCTCATTAGTGTTAATATCTTCGGGAATTGTAAAAAACCTTCTACAGGCAGGGGTGTACAAACTTTTGGCTGGTAGCGTGTGTCATGTAAATGCACAAGTTTATTAGATAAAGTGCTTCCGATATTTAATATCTGCCCTGTTTGCTATTTCAGTTTCATTTGTGTAGCTTGACCACTTAGGCCTGTCTAATCAGACACACTAGTAGTAGATTAGACACGCTGCTGTGTATCTGATTATTTGAATCTATTTTACAATCACCAGCCACCGTGCATGCTGTACTCACGTGTGTGTGGGTTAGAGAGCCATGCCGAGACGGGAATTCGGGAACGCTGTAACGAGGCTGATGCCCAGCGAAGGCACTTTGATTCGATGGGAGTTTTTCACGTTCCCTCGCCGCGGGATTCCGGCTTCCTGTGAGCCTCAGCGTTCTTCTCCTTTCTTCGGACTCCTAATCGCTCATTTATGGATGGCGTCCTGTGCGTTTGTGGATTTTGAAACATTTCTATCGCCAAGAGTGCACACAAATCCACAAATAGTCGGACTCCGCCCACTGTCGATCAGATAACCGCCACACTGATTGCACTGACCAATCGCGGCACGTCCTCGCTCCAACCGATCATGTTTTATTGTACAATCAGGACATCGACAAATCTACCGTCAGAGCTGCTGTCCTAGAAAATGAATGAACACTTTCTGACCAATCAGAATCCAGAATTTCGACGGCACTGTGGTACGATTGTAAACAATTTTTTTTAAAACTTATGTCGTTGTCAACCGCGCCTCGTTATTGTGTACAACTGTATGTAGATGTCCATTCCCGTTCCCGGACGCAACGCTTACAAAATTTGGAACTGTTCAAAGGGGGTGAATACTTCTGCACCCGAGAACTCTGTATAATAAGTAAGCACTCTTATCCTTTCAAGAAATAATGAATTCAGCTTCTCTGCGGAATTCCTGGTGCATTTCTTCCTCGGTCCGGAGAGTAAAACGGCGTAATTGAATGAGCGTCAGATGGAATTTACAGAGAGTCTCTTACCGGACTCGTCCTGTCACGGCTCTCGTTTGCTGCTTCTGCGTTCTTCTGTTCGAAAGCCGAGAAAGCTCTTCATCCGTGACAAACACAATGTGCTGCAAAAACCCCCCGAACAAAACAAAACCAGAACGATCCGTCGTGTCTTTCTTCTACTGAAACTTTTCCACTCGTTAAAGCCGGAGCTCTGAGGCGATGACTCGGCACGTTTACGCGGACGACGATCCGATATTAATCCGATTAAGAAACTAGCATGTAAACAGAGATTATTGATTATTCTTCACTTTTTTTTTTACTCCTTTTCATTATTTGAGTTCGACACGTGCAATTTCGGGGAATAACAAATTGAAACTCACATTCATGTGTTTTTCACGTAATATTCACGTATTATTCACGTAACCACGTGTGGAGAAACATGATCACGGGTGCAATACGGCGCTTTCATTATTGAGTGCATAAACTATTTCTCAATTCTGCAGAGACGGGGCACATCTTACAATTTGCTCATATGATACACCACGTAGTCCGCGTGTGTGTGTGTGTGTGTGTCTGTGTGTGTGTGTGTGTGTGTGTCAAAAACCAGAGATTGTCCTGTCTCTACTCTGAATTATTGCCTTGTCACTTCCAATCCCTCTTGTCATCTTTCATGGCACGCAGCTACACGTGAGATCTCTTTGTTGCCAAACAGTTTCCCAATTCAGGATCTTGTTTTCTGACAACAGCATCCCGCTTTCTCCCTAAAACATAACGTCTTTACCTGTCAATAGTGCAGCTAAAAAAGTAATCTTTGAAAAAAAAAAAAACATTTTTAGTCTAAGATTCTGGGTTAATTTATGATCATTATGGTGCCATTTAGTCCTTAAAATGGCAGTTAAAAAGCAGATGAAACCAGAATAGAGCGTTTTGGTAATAAACACAGAGGTGGTTTTGGTCACACAGAGAGGTAGTCATATGGAAAAGTCCCTCATGCCCACGGTTAAATATGGAGGAGGATCTTTAATGTTTTGGGCTGTTTTTCTGCAGAGGACCTGGACATTTTGTTAGGATACATGGCATCATGGACTCCATCAAATATCAACAGATATTAAATGAAGACCTGACTGCCTCTGACAGAAAGATTCAAATGGGCCGTGGTTGGATCTTCCAGCAGGACGATGATCCAAAACATCATCAACATCAACACAGAAATGGTTTACTGACCACTAAATCAAGATCCTGCCCTGACCATCCCAGTCCCCTGACCCGAACCCCATAGAGAACCTGTGGGGTGAACTGAAGAGGAGAGTCCACCAGCGTGGACCTGACATGTGAAGGATCTGGAGAGGT